>NW_027641033.1:220000-229808 GCF_949752795.1 Hyperoodon ampullatus | reverse complement strand
ACCCCTACCCCTAACCCTACCCCCCTACCCCCTAACCCACCCACCACCCACCCTACCCCTAACCCACACCCAAACCCTAACCCCTACCCCAACCCCCACACCCTACCCTAACCCTAACCCTACCCTAACCCTAACCCTAACCCCAACCCTAACCCTAACCCTAACCCTAACCCTAACCCTAACCCTAACCCTAACCCTAACCCTAACCCTAACCCTAACCCTAACCCTAACCCTAACCCTAACCCTAACCCTAACCCTAACCCTAACCCTAACCCTAACCCTAACCCTAACCCTAACCCTAACCCTAACCCTAACCCTAACCCTAACCCTAACCCTAACCCTAACCCTAACCCTAACCCTAACCCTAACCCTAACCCTAACCCTAACCCTAACCCTAACCCTAACCCTAACCCTAACCCTAACCCTAACCCTAACCCTAACCCTAACCCTAACCCTAACCCTAACCCTAACCCTAACCCTAACCCTAACCCTAACCCTAACCCTAACCCTAACCCTAACCCTAACCCTAACCCTAACCCTAACCCTAACCCTAACCCTAACCCTAACCCTAACCCTAACCCTAACCCTAACCCTAACCCTAACCCTAACCCTAACCCTAACCCTAACCCTAACCCTAACCCTAACCCTAACCCTAACCCTAACCCTAACCCTAACCCTAACCCTAACCCTAACCCTAACCCTAACCCTAACCCTAACCCTAACCCTAACCCTAACCCTAACCCTAACCCTAACCCTAACCCTAACCCTAACCCTAACCCTAACCCTAACCCTAACCCTAACCCTAACCCTAACCCTAACCCTAACCCTAACCCTAACCCTAACCCTAACCCTAACCCTAACCCTAACCCTAACCCTAACCCTAACCCTAACCCTAACCCTAACCCTAACCCTAACCCTAACCCTAACCCTAACCCTAACCCTAACCCTAACCCTAACCCTAACCCTAACCCTAACCCTAACCCTAACCCTAACCCTAACCCTAACCCTAACCCTAACCCTAACCCTAACCCTAACCCTAACCCTAACCCTAACCCTAACCCTAACCCTAACCCTAACCCTAACCCTAACCCTAACCCTAACCCTAACCCTAACCCTAACCCTAACCCTAACCCTAACCCTAACCCTAACCCTAACCCTAACCCTAACCCTAACCCTAACCCTAACCCTAACCCTAACCCTAACCCTAACCCTAACCCTAACCCTAACCCTAACCCTAACCCTAACCCTAACCCTAACCCTAACCCTAACCCTAACCCTAACCCTAACCCTAACCCTAACCCTAACCCTAACCCTAACCCTAACCCTAACCCTAACCCTAACCCTAACCCTAACCCTAACCCTAACCCTAACCCTAACCCTAACCCTAACCCTAACCCTAACCCTAACCCTAACCCTAACCCTAACCCTAACCCTAACCCTAACCCTAACCCTAACCCTAACCCTAACCCTAACCCTAACCCTAACCCTAACCCTAACCCTAACCCTAACCCTAACCCTAACCCTAACCCTAACCCTAACCCTAACCCTAACCCTAACCCTAACCCTAACCCTAACCCTAACCCTAACCCTAACCCTAACCCTAACCCTAACCCTAACCCTAACCCTAACCCTAACCCTAACCCTAACCCTAACCCTAACCCTAACCCTAACCCTAACCCTAACCCTAACCCTAACCCTAACCCTAACCCTAACCCTAACCCTAACCCTAACCCTAACCCTAACCCTAACCCTAACCCTAACCCTAACCCTAACCCTAACCCTAACCCTAACCCTAACCCTAACCCTAACCCTAACCCTAACCCTAACCCTAACCCTAACCCTAACCCTAACCCTAACCCTAACCCTAACCCTAACCCTAACCCTAACCCTAACCCTAACCCTAACCCTAACCCTAACCCTAACCCTAACCCTAACCCTAACCCTAACCCTAACCCTAACCCTAACCCTAACCCTAACCCTAACCCTAACCCTAACCCTAACCCTAACCCTAACCCTAACCCTAACCCTAACCCTAACCCTAACCCTAACCCTAACCCTAACCCTAACCCTAACCCTAACCCTAACCCTAACCCTAACCCTAACCCTAACCCTAACCCTAACCCTAACCCTAACCCTAACCCTAACCCTAACCCTAACCCTAACCCTAACCCTAACCCTAACCCTAACCCTAACCCTAACCCTAACCCTAACCCTAACCCTAACCCTAACCCTAACCCTAACCCTAACCCTAACCCTAACCCTAACCCTAACCCTAACCCTAACCCTAACCCTAACCCTAACCCTAACCCTAACCCTAACCCTAACCCTAACCCTAACCCTAACCCTAACCCTAACCCTAACCCTAACCCTAACCCTAACCCTAACCCTAACCCTAACCCTAACCCTAACCCTAACCCTAACCCTAACCCTAACCCTAACCCTAACCCTAACCCTAACCCTAACCCTAACCCTAACCCTAACCCTAACCCTAACCCTAACCCTAACCCTAACCCTAACCCTAACCCTAACCCTAACCCTAACCCTAACCCTAACCCTAACCCTAACCCTAACCCTAACCCTAACCCTAACCCTAACCCTAACCCTAACCCTAACCCTAACCCTAACCCTAACCCTAACCCTAACCCTAACCCTAACCCTAACCCTAACCCTAACCCTAACCCTAACCCTAACCCTAACCCTAACCCTAACCCTAACCCTAACCCTAACCCTAACCCTAACCCTAACCCTAACCCTAACCCTAACCCTAACCCTAACCCTAACCCTAACCCTAACCCTAACCCTAACCCTAACCCTAACCCTAACCCTAACCCTAACCCTAACCCTAACCCTAACCCTAACCCTAACCCTAACCCTAACCCTAACCCTAACCCTAACCCTAACCCTAACCCTAACCCTAACCCTAACCCTAACCCTAACCCTAACCCTAACCCTAACCCTAACCCTAACCCTAACCCTAACCCTAACCCTAACCCTAACCCTAACCCTAACCCTAACCCTAACCCTAACCCTAACCCTAACCCTAACCCTAACCCTAACCCTAACCCTAACCCTAACCCTAACCCTAACCCTAACCCTAACCCTAACCCTAACCCTAACCCTAACCCTAACCCTAACCCTAACCCTAACCCTAACCCTAACCCTAACCCTAACCCTAACCCTAACCCTAACCCTAACCCTAACCCTAACCCTAACCCTAACCCTAACCCTAACCCTAACCCTAACCCTAACCCTAACCCTAACCCTAACCCTAACCCTAACCCTAACCCTAACCCTAACCCTAACCCTAACCCTAACCCTAACCCTAACCCTAACCCTAACCCTAACCCTAACCCTAACCCTAACCCTAACCCTAACCCTAACCCTAACCCTAACCCTAACCCTAACCCTAACCCTAACCCTAACCCTAACCCTAACCCTAACCCTAACCCTAACCCTAACCCTAACCCTAACCCTAACCCTAACCCTAACCCTAACCCTAACCCTAACCCTAACCCTAACCCTAACCCTAACCCTAACCCTAACCCTAACCCTAACCCTAACCCTAACCCTAACCCTAACCCTAACCCTAACCCTAACCCTAACCCTAACCCTAACCCTAACCCTAACCCTAACCCTAACCCTAACCCTAACCCTAACCCTAACCCTAACCCTAACCCTAACCCTAACCCTAACCCTAACCCTAACCCTAACCCTAACCCTAACCCTAACCCTAACCCTAACCCTAACCCTAACCCTAACCCTAACCCTAACCCTAACCCTAACCCTAACCCTAACCCTAACCCTAACCCTAACCCTAACCCTAACCCTAACCCTAACCCTAACCCTAACCCTAACCCTAACCCTAACCCTAACCCTAACCCTAACCCTAACCCTAACCCTAACCCTAACCCTAACCCTAACCCTAACCCTAACCCTAACCCTAACCCTAACCCTAACCCTAACCCTAACCCTAACCCTAACCCTAACCCTAACCCTAACCCTAACCCTAACCCTAACCCTAACCCTAACCCTAACCCTAACCCTAACCCTAACCCTAACCCTAACCCTAACCCTAACCCTAACCCTAACCCTAACCCTAACCCTAACCCTAACCCTAACCCTAACCCTAACCCTAACCCTAACCCTAACCCTAACCCTAACCCTAACCCTAACCCTAACCCTAACCCTAACCCTAACCCTAACCCTAACCCTAACCCTAACCCTAACCCTAACCCTAACCCTAACCCTAACCCTAACCCTAACCCTAACCCTAACCCTAACCCTAACCCTAACCCTAACCCTAACCCTAACCCTAACCCTAACCCTAACCCTAACCCTAACCCTAACCCTAACCCTAACCCTAACCCTAACCCTAACCCTAACCCTAACCCTAACCCTAACCCTAACCCTAACCCTAACCCTAACCCTAACCCTAACCCTAACCCTAACCCTAACCCTAACCCTAACCCTAACCCTAACCCTAACCCTAACCCTAACCCTAACCCTAACCCTAACCCTAACCCTAACCCTAACCCTAACCCTAACCCTAACCCTAACCCTAACCCTAACCCTAACCCTAACCCTAACCCTAACCCTAACCCTAACCCTAACCCTAACCCTAACCCTAACCCTAACCCTAACCCTAACCCTAACCCTAACCCTAACCCTAACCCTAACCCTAACCCTAACCCTAACCCTAACCCTAACCCTAACCCTAACCCTAACCCTAACCCTAACCCTAACCCTAACCCTAACCCTAACCCTAACCCTAACCCTAACCCTAACCCTAACCCTAACCCTAACCCTAACCCTAACCCTAACCCTAACCCTAACCCTAACCCTAACCCTAACCCTAACCCTAACCCTAACCCTAACCCTAACCCTAACCCTAACCCTAACCCTAACCCTAACCCTAACCCTAACCCTAACCCACCCTAACCCTAACCCTAACCCTAACCCTAACCCTAACCCTAACCCTAACCCTAACCCTAACCCTAACCCTAACCCTAACCCTAACCCTAACCCTAACCCTAACCCTAACCCTAACCCTAACCCTAACCCTAACCCTAACCCTAACCCTAACCCTAACCCTAACCCTAACCCTAACCCTAACCCTAACCCTAACCCTAACCCTAACCCTAACCCTAACCCTAACCCTAACCCTAACCCTAACCCTAACCCTAACCCTAACCCTAACCCTAACCCTAACCCTAACCCTAACCCTAACCCTAACCCTAACCCTAACCCTAACCCTAACCCTAACCCTAACCCTAACCCTAACCCTAACCCTAACCCTAACCCTAACCCTAACCCTAACCCTAACCCTAACCCTAACCCTAACCCTAACCCTAACCCTAACCCTAACCCTAACCCTAACCCTAACCCTAACCCTAACCCTAACCCTAACCCTAACCCTAACCCTAACCCTAACCCTAACCCTAACCCTAACCCTAACCCTAACCCTAACCCTAACCCTAACCCTAACCCTAACCCTAACCCTAACCCTAACCCTAACCCTAACCCTAACCCTAACCCTAACCCTAACCCTAACCCTAACCCTAACCCTAACCCTAACCCTAACCCTAACCCTAACCCTAACCCTAACCCTAACCCTAACCCTAACCCTAACCCTAACCCTAACCCTAACCCTAACCCTAACCCTAACCCTAACCCTAACCCTAACCCTAACCCTAACCCTAACCCTAACCCTAACCCTAACCCTAACCCTAACCCTAACCCTAACCCTAACCCTAACCCTAACCCTAACCCTAACCCTAACCCTAACCCTAACCCTAACCCTAACCCTAACCCTAACCCTAACCCTAACCCTAACCCTAACCCTAACCCTAACCCTAACCCTAACCCTAACCCTAACCCTAACCCTAACCCTAACCCTAACCCTAACCCTAACCCTAACCCTAACCCTAACCCTAACCCTAACCCTAACCCTAACCCTAACCCTAACCCTAACCCTAACCCTAACCCTAACCCTAACCCTAACCCTAACCCTAACCCTAACCCTAACCCTAACCCTAACCCTAACCCTAACCCTAACCCTAACCCTAACCCTAACCCTAACCCTAACCCTAACCCTAACCCTAACCCTAACCCTAACCCTAACCCTAACCCTAACCCTAACCCTAACCCTAACCCTAACCCTAACCCTAACCCTAACCCTAACCCTAACCCTAACCCTAACCCTAACCCTAACCCTAACCCTAACCCTAACCCTAACCCTAACCCTAACCCTAACCCTAACCCTAACCCTAACCCTAACCCTAACCCTAACCCTAACCCTAACCCTAACCCTAACCCTAACCCTAACCCTAACCCTAACCCTAACCCTAACCCTAACCCTAACCCTAACCCTAACCCTAACCCTAACCCTAACCCTAACCCTAACCCTAACCCTAACCCTAACCCTAACCCTAACCCTAACCCTAACCCTAACCCTAACCCTAACCCTAACCCTAACCCTAACCCTAACCCTAACCCTAACCCTAACCCTAACCCTAACCCTAACCCTAACCCTAACCCTAACCCTAACCCTAACCCTAACCCTAACCCTAACCCTAACCCTAACCCTAACCCTAACCCTAACCCTAACCCTAACCCTAACCCTAACCCTAACCCTAACCCTAACCCTAACCCTAACCCTAACCCTAACCCTAACCCTAACCCTAACCCTAACCCTAACCCTAACCCTAACCCTAACCCTAACCCTAACCCTAACCCTAACCCTAACCCTAACCCTAACCCTAACCCTAACCCTAACCCTAACCCTAACCCTAACCCTAACCCTAACCCTAACCCTAACCCTAACCCTAACCCTAACCCTAACCCTAACCCTAACCCTAACCCTAACCCTAACCCTAACCCTAACCCTAACCCTAACCCTAACCCTAACCCTAACCCTAACCCTAACCCTAACCCTAACCCTAACCCTAACCCTAACCCTAACCCTAACCCTAACCCTAACCCTAACCCTAACCCTAACCCTAACCCTAACCCTAACCCTAACCCTAACCCTAACCCTAACCCTAACCCTAACCCTAACCCTAACCCTAACCCTAACCCTAACCCTAACCCTAACCCTAACCCTAACCCTAACCCTAACCCTAACCCTAACCCTAACCCTAACCCTAACCCTAACCCTAACCCTAACCCTAACCCTAACCCTAACCCTAACCCTAACCCTAACCCTAACCCTAACCCTAACCCTAACCCTAACCCTAACCCTAACCCTAACCCTAACCCTAACCCTAACCCTAACCCTAACCCTAACCCTAACCCTAACCCTAACCCTAACCCTAACCCTAACCCTAACCCTAACCCTAACCCTAACCCTAACCCTAACCCTAACCCTAACCCTAACCCTAACCCTAACCCTAACCCTAACCCTAACCCTAACCCTAACCCTAACCCTAACCCTAACCCTAACCCTAACCCTAACCCTAACCCTAACCCTAACCCTAACCCTAACCCTAACCCTAACCCTAACCCTAACCCTAACCCTAACCCTAACCCTAACCCTAACCCTAACCCTAACCCTAACCCTAACCCTAACCCTAACCCTAACCCTAACCCTAACCCTAACCCTAACCCTAACCCTAACCCTAACCCTAACCCTAACCCTAACCCTAACCCTAACCCTAACCCTAACCCTAACCCTAACCCTAACCCTAACCCTAACCCTAACCCTAACCCTAACCCTAACCCTAACCCTAACCCTAACCCTAACCCTAACCCTAACCCTAACCCTAACCCTAACCCTAACCCTAACCCTAACCCTAACCCTAACCCTAACCCTAACCCTAACCCTAACCCTAACCCTAACCCTAACCCTAACCCTAACCCTAACCCTAACCCTAACCCTAACCCTAACCCTAACCCTAACCCTAACCCTAACCCTAACCCTAACCCTAACACCTAACCCTAACCCTAACCCTAACCCTAACCCTAACCCTAACCCTAACCCTAACCCTAACCCTAACCCTAACCCTAACCCTAACCCTAACCCTAACCCTAACCCTAACCCTAACCCTAACCCTAACCCTAACCCTAACCCTAACCCTAACCCTAACCCTAACCCTAACCCTAACCCTAACCCTAACCCTAACCCTAACCCTAACCCTAACCCTAACCCTAACCCTAACCCTAACCCTAACCCTAACCCTAACCCTAACCCTAACCCTAACCCTAACCCTAACCCTAACCCTAACCCTAACCCTAACCCTAACCCTAACCCTAACCCTAACCCTAACCCTAACCCTAACCCTAACCCTAACCCTAACCCTAACCCTAACCCTAACCCTAACCCTAACCCTAACCCTAACCCTAACCCTAACCCTAACCCTAACCCTAACCCTAACCCTAACCCTAACCCTAACCCTAACCCTAACCCTAACCCTAACCCTAACCCTAACCCTAACCCTAACCCTAACCCTAACCCTAACCCTAACCCTAACCCTAACCCTAACCCTAACCCTAACCCTAACCCTAACCCTAACCCTAACCCTAACCCTAACCCTAACCCTAACCCTAACCCTAACCCTAACCCTAACCCTAACCCTAACCCTAACCCTAACCCTAACCCTAACCCTAACCCTAACCCTAACCCTAACCCTAACCCTAACCCTAACCCTAACCCTAACCCTAACCCTAACCCTAACCCTAACCCTAACCCTAACCCTAACCCTAACCCTAACCCTAACCCTAACCCTAACCCTAACCCTAACCCTAACCCTAACCCTAACCCTAACCCTAACCCTAACCCTAACCCTAACCCTAACCCTAACCCTAACCCTAACCCTAACCCTAACCCTAACCCTAACCCTAACCCTAACCCTAACCCTAACCCTAACCCTAACCCTAACCCTAACCCTAACCCTAACCCTAACCCTAACCCTAACCCTAACCCTAACCCTAACCCTAACCCTAACCCTAACCCTAACCCTAACCCTAACCCTAACCCTAACCCTAACCCTAACCCTAACCCTAACCCTAACCCTAACCCTAACCCTAACCCTAACCCTAACCCTAACCCTAACCCTAACCCTAACCCTAACCCTAACCCTAACCCTAACCCTAACCCTAACCCTAACCCTAACCCTAACCCTAACCCTAACCCTAACCCTAACCCTAACCCTAACCCTAACCCTAACCCTAACCCTAACCCTAACCCTAACCCTAACCCTAACCCTAACCCTAACCCTAACCCTAACCCTAACCCTAACCCTAACCCTAACCCTAACCCTAACCCTAACCCTAACCCTAACCCTAACCCTAACCCTAACCCTAACCCTAACCCTAACCCTAACCCTAACCCTAACCCTAACCCTAACCCTAACCCTAACCCTAACCCTAACCCTAACCCTAACCCTAACCCTAACCCTAACCCTAACCCTAACCCTAACCCTAACCCTAACCCTAACCCTAACCCTAACCCTAACCCTAACCCTAACCCTAACCCTAACCCTAACCCTAACCCTAACCCTAACCCTAACCCTAACCCTAACCCTAACCCTAACCCTAACCCTAACCCTAACCCTAACCCTAACCCTAACCCTAACCCTAACCCTAACCCTAACCCTAACCCTAACCCTAACCCTAACCCTAACCCTAACCCTAACCCTAACCCTAACCCTAACCCTAACCCTAACCCTAACCCTAACCCTAACCCTAACCCTAACCCTAACCCTAACCCTAACCCTAACCCTAACCCTAACCCTAACCCTAACCCTAACCCTAACCCTAACCCTAACCCTAACCCTAACCCTAACCCTAACCCTAACCCTAACCCTAACCC
>NW_027641033.1:0-212500 GCF_949752795.1 Hyperoodon ampullatus | reverse complement strand
TTAGGAAAGAGAGCAGAGCCTCACCATTGGAAAACACTCTTATGCCTGCTTAAGGGAGAAGGAGAGATGGGGTGATGCATAAAACCAGAGTTTGATATAAGCACAAGTACCTTTCCAAAAACAAACTATGGAATAGACACGACCTACACCTTCCTCAGTGAAAGGGGCTTGAGGCATCTGTGAGTAACTGTGAGCTGAGCCCCAGGCCAGCTGCTGCTGAACTTTTCCCACCCTTCCCAGGTAAAACACCTGAATATGTACAAGGGCTTGAAAGCTTAGAGGAAGGGCCGTGGAGCCACACCAGCGACAGCACGCAGGCCAACTTGTTGCCTGCAGGCCAGCCAGGATGGTCCTGTCCCTGGGCGCTTTCCTGGAATCTTTCCATTGCCCTGCCTGAGATACCCCTCCTGTCCCTGACCCCACTGCTTTTTTCCTTCCTCACCTCTGTCCGGAGAGAAATTCCAATGGAAGGTGTGGGTGATACATCTTCTTGTTTACACGTGGCATCCTGGCAACTCCTGCAGAAAGTCCAGCAGAGACCCACTCACACTGGGCCACCTACAAAGCCGTGGCCCCACACTCCCTCCCACCAGCACAGCCCCGAGACTGCTGACGAGTCAGAGAACATGGAGTCAGGCACAGCTTCAGGGACTATTGCTGCCTGCAGCGCTGTTTATATTGACCTCAACACAGGCACACCTGGGGAGGGCCGGCCGGCAGGGTCAGGCTACCCAGGTCAGCTAATCCTCAGCCCTCAGGGAATCACATTGTTGAAAATGGACCTCGCTAAGGCAGAATAGAAGCCAAGGAATAAAAGGACACAATGTCATTTGCAGCACCGTAGGTGTGTCTAGAGGTAATCACGTGACTTGTGGTAAGTCAGAAAATGAAAGACACATATCATATCATATCTCTTATAGGTGTGACCAAAAAATGGATACCAGGGCAGATATTTCCACGGAGAAGGGCAATCACAGATTCATTAAACAAACTTATGGTTCACCAATGGAAAGGTGTGAGGATTGGTTTCATTATGATATTGGGGTTAACAGACCTATACAAACACAGGTGACATATATAATCACCAAAGACCTACAGAATACCAAGAGAAGCAGGATGAAAAGACATATGTGTATGTGTAAAAGAACCACATCTTCCACACCTACAAAAAGCCAAACATTGTAATCAAATTTGTTGTAATAAAAAATAAAAAATTAAATTAAAAACACGAACAAGAAGTAGTGAGACAAACTTGAGGGGCTTTCTCCTGGCACATTCCATTCTAAATTCCAATCTAGAACACAACTTCCATTGAGGCTCTGTTGCCCCAGTAACCAGATTTGGTAAGGGAGAACTGCTGCCACCTTGTGGCCGTTTCACACAACAGCAGCTTTAATCCCAGCGCTAATGGTCAGTTGATATTCAAAATCATTGCAGGCCTGTAAATGACACCTGCCCTGAAAACAAATCCTGGATTCATATATCGACCAAAAATTTCAAAGGAGGTCCATATTTCAAAACGAGAGTTTCAAAAGGCATATTTTACACACATTAGTGTTCTGCTTCTTTTTCTTTCTTTCTTTTTTTTGTTAAAAAAACGGGAATGGCAAAAAGCATCCCTCAGAATGGGCGAAAATATTTGCAAACGAATCAATGGACAAAGGTTTAATCTCCAATATATACGAAGAGCTCATGCAGCTTAATATTAAAAAAACAAACAACCCAATACAAAAATGGGCAGAAGATCTAAAGAGACGCTTCTTCAAAGAAGACACAGAGATGGCCAAGACGCACATGAAAAGCTGCTCAACATCACTAATTATTAAAGAAATGCAAATCGAAACTACAATGAGGTATCCCCTCACACCTGTTAGAATCGGCATCATCAGAAAATCTACAAACAACGAATTCTGGGGAGGGTGTGGACAAAAGGATCCCTCTTCCACTAGTGGTGGAAATGTAAATTGATACAGTCACGATGGAGAACATTATGGAGTCTCCTTAAAAAAACTAGAAATAGAATTACCATATGATCCAGCAATCCCACTTCTGGGCATATACCCAGAGAGAACCATAAATCAAAAAGGCACATTCACCACAATGCTCATTTCAGCATTATTTACAATAGCCAGGTAATGGAAGCAACCTAAATACCCACAGACAGACGAATGGATAAAGATGTGGTACATATATAAAATGGAATATTACTCAATCATAAGAAGGAATGAAACTGGGTCATTTGTAGAGACGTCGATGGATCTAGAGACTGTCATACAGAATGAAGTAAGTCAGAAAGAGAAAAACAAATATTGTATATTAATGCATATATGTGGAACCTAGAAAAATGGTACAGATGAACTGGTTTGCAGGGAAGAAATAGAGACACAGAGGTAGAGAACACAAGTATGGACACCAAGTGTGGGAAGCCATGGGGTGGTGGTGGTGGGATGAGTTGGGAGATTGGGATTGACCTGTATACATGTATATGCATAAAATACATAACTAATAATAACCTGCTGTATAAAAAAATAAATAAAATTAAATTTCAAAATTTAAAAAAAAAAAGAAAAAAGTTCTTCCCTTCACACAGATGTATTTATATGAATGAATTATTTCCATGCTTATATCTATAAATACATAAAAGAGGAATAAAATCAAACTTGAACCAAAAAAGAAAAAAAAAACCTGAACCCACCAGTTATACACAGGAAAACGCTATCAGGGCACTTGCTCCAGCGGTAAACAATTCTGAAATTGGTCAGAGGTGGGGAATCATCTCCCATAGAGCCAGCAGCCCACTCCTACGCAAGGAGCGTTCTCATTGCAAAGCTGCGGGCCATGCCGAGGCATCTGTGAGTAACCGTGAGCTGAGCCCCAGGCCAGCTGCTGTTGAACTTTTCCCACCCTTCCCAGGTAAAACACCTGAATATGTACAAGGGCTTGAAAGCCTAGAGGAAGGGCCGTGGAGCCACACCAGCGACAGCACGCAGGCCAACTTGGTGCCTGCAGGCCAGCCATGATGGTCCTGGCCTTGGGCGCTCTTCTGAAAGCTTTCCATTGCCCTGCCTGAGATACCCCTCCTGTCCCGGCCCCCACAGATATTTTCCTTCCTCACTTCTGTCCGGAGAGAAATTCCAGCGGAAGGTATGGGTGCCACATCCTCTTCTTTACAGGTGGACGCCTGGCAACTCCTGCAGAAAGTCCAACAGAGACCCACTCACAACGGGTCACCCACAAAGCCGTGACCACTCACTCCCTCCCACCAGCACAGCCCCGAGACTGCTGACTGGGCAGAGAATATGGCGTCAGGCAGAGCTTCAGGGGCTATTGCTGCCTGCAGTGCTGTTTATATTGACCTCAACCCAGGCACACCTGGGGAGGGCCGGCCGGCAGGGTCAGGCTACCCAGGTCAGCTAATCCTCAGCCCTCAGGGAATCACATTGTTGAAAATGGACCTCACTAAGGCAGAATAGAAGCCAAGGAATAAAAGGACACAATGCCATTTGCAGCACCGTAGGTGTGTCTAGAGGTAATCACGTGACTTGTAGTAAGTCAGAAAGTGAAAGACACATATCATATCATATCTCTTATAGGTGTGACCGAAAAATGAATACCAGGGCAGATATTTCCACGGAGAAGGGCAATCACAGATTCATTAAACAAACTTATGGTTCACCAATGGAAAGGTGTGAGGATTGGTTTCATTATGATATTGGGGTTAACAGACATATACAAACACAGGTGACATATATAATCACCGAAGACCTACAGAATACCAAGAGAAGACTACTCAACATTCTGTCATAAGGTACATGGGAAAAGGATCCCAGGAAGAACTGACATATGTATATGTGTAAAAGAACCACATCTTCCACACCTACAACAAGCCAAACATTGTAATCAAATTTGTTGTAATAAAAAATAAAAAATTAAATTAAAAACACGAACAAGAAGTAGTGAGACAAACTAGAGGGGCTTTCTCCTGGCACATTCCATTCTAAATTCCAAACTAGAACACGACTTCCATTGAGGCTCTGTTGCCCCAGTAACCAGATTTGGTAAGGGAGAACTGCTGCCACCTTGTGGCCGTTTCACACAACAGCAGCTTTAATCCCAGCGCTAATGGTCAGTTGATATTCAAAATCATTGCAGGCCTGTAAATGACACCTGCCCTGAAAACAAATCCTGGGTTCATATATCGACCAAAAAATTCAAAGGACGTCCATATTTCAAAACGACAGTTTCAAAAGGCATATTTTACACACATTAGTGTTCTGCTTCTTTTTCTTTCTTTCTTTTTTTGTTAAAAAAACGGGAATGGCAAAAAGCATCCCTCAGAATGGGCGAAAATATTTGCAAACGAATCAATGGACAAAGGATTAATCTCCAATATATATAAAGAGCTCATGCAGCTTAATATTAAAAAAACAAACAACCCAATACAAAAATGGGCAGGAGATCTAAAGAGACGTTACTTCAAAGAAGACACAGAGACGGCCAAGACGCACATGAAAAGCTGCTCAACATCACTAATTATTAGAGAAATGCAAATGAAAACTACAATGAGGTATCACCTCACGCCTGTTAGAATCGGCATCATCAGAAAATCTACAAGCAACGAATTCTGGGGAGGGTGTGGACAAAAGGATCCCTCTTCCACTAGTGGTGGAAATGTAAATTGATACAGTCACGATGGAGAACAGTATGGAGTTTCCTTAAAAAAACTAGAAATAGAATTACCATATGATCCAGCAATCCCACTTCTGGGCATATACCCAGAGAAAACCATAAATCAAAAAGGCACATTCACCACAATGCTCATTTCAGCACTATTTACGATAGCCAGGTAATGGAAGCAACCTAAATACCCACAGACAGATGAATGGATAAAGATGTGGTACATATATGAAATGGAATATTACTCAGCCATAAGAAGGAATGAAACTGGGTCATTTGTAGAGACGTCGATGGATCTAGAGACTGTCATACAGAATGAAGTAAGTCAGAAAGAGAAAAACAAATATTGTATATTAATGCATATATGTGGAACCTAGAAAAATGGTACAGATGAACTGGTTTGCAGGGAAGAAATAGAGACACAGAGGTAGAGAACACACGTATGGACACCTAGTGTGGGAAGCCATGGGTTGGTGGTGGTGGGATGAGTTGGGAGATTGGGATTGACCTGTATACATGTATATGCATAAAATACATAACTAATCATAACCTGCTGTATAAAAAAATAAATAAAATTAAATTTCAAAATTAAAAAAAATAAAATTTAAAAATAAAACAGAAAAAAGTTTTTCCCTTCACACAGATGTATTTATATGAATGAATTATTTCCATGCTTATATCTATAAATACATAAAAGAGGAATAAAATCTAACTTGAACGAAAAAAGAAAAAAAAAAACCTGAACCCACCAGTTATACAGAGGAAAACCCTATCAGGGCACTTGCTCCAGCAGTAAACAATTATGAAATTGATCAGAGGTGGGGAATCATCTCCCATACAGCCAGCAGCCCACTTCTATGCAAAGAGCGTCCTCATTGCAATGGTGGGGGCCATTCCGAGGCATCTGTGAGTAACCATGAACTGAGCCACAGGCCAGATGCCTTTGAACTTTTCCCACCCTTCCCAGGTAAAACACCTGAATATGTACAAGGGCTTGAAAGCCTAGAGGAAGGGCCATGGAGCCACACCAGCGACAGCACGCAGGCCAACTTGGTGCCTGCAGGCCAGCCAGGATGGTCCTGGACCTGGGCGCTCTTCTGGAAGCTTTCCATTGCCCTGCCTGAGATACCCCTCCTGTCCCGGCACCCACTGATTTTTTCCTTTCACCTCTGTCCGGAGAGAAATTCCAGCGGAAGTTATGGGTGCCACATCCTCTTCTTTACAGGTGGCAGCCTGGCAACTCCTGCAGAAAGTCCAGCAGAGACCCACTCACACAGGGCCACCCACAAAGCCGTGGCCCCTCACTGCCTCCCACCAGCAAAGCCCCGAGACTACTGACGGGGCAGAGAATATGGAGTCAGGCACAGCTTCAGGGGCTTTTGCTGCCTGCAGCGCTGTTTATATTGACCTCAACACAGGCACACCTGGGGAGGGCCGGCCGGCAGGGCCAGGCTACAAAGGTCAGCTAATCCTCAGCCCTCAGGGAACCACATTGTTGAAAATGGACCTCGCTAAGGCAGAATAGAAGCCAAGGAATAAAAGGACACAATGCCATTTGCAGCACCGTAGGTGTGTTTAGAGGTAATCACGTGACTTGTAGTAAGTCAGAAAGTGAAAGACACATATCATATCATATCTCTTATAGGTGTGACCGAAAAATGGATACCAGGGCAGATATTTCCACGGAGAAGGGCAATCACAGATTCATTCAACAAACTTTTGGTTCACCAATGGAAAGGTGTGAGGATTGGTTTCATTATGATATTGGGGTTAACAGACATATACAAACACAGGTGACATATATAATCACCAAAGACCTACAGAATACCAAGAGAAGACTACTCAACATTCCGTCATAAGGTACATGGGAAAAGGATCCCAGGAAGAACAGACATATGTATATGTGTAAAAGAACCACATCTTCCACACCTACAACAAGCCAAACATTGTAATCAAATTTGCTGTAATAAAAAATTAAAAAATTAAATTAAAAACACGAACAAGAAGTAGTGAGACAAACTTGAGGGGCTTTCTCCTGGCACATTCCATTCTGAATTCCAATCTAGAACCCGACTTTCATTGAGGCTCTATTGCCCCAGTAACCAGATTTGGTAAGGGAGAACTGCTGCCACATTGTGGCCGTTTCACACAACAGCAGCTTTAATACCAACGCTAATGGTCAGTTGATATTCAAAATCATTGCAGGCCTGTAAATGACACCTGCCCTGAAAACAAATCCTGGGTTCATATTTCGACCAAAAAATTCAAAGGACGTCCATATTTCAAAACGACAGTTTCAAAAGGCATATTTTACACACATTAGAGTTCTGCTTCTTTTTCTTTCTTTCTTTTTTTGTTAAAAAAATGGGAATGGCAAAAAGCATCCCTCAGAATGGGCGAAAATATTTGCAAACGAATCAATGGACAAAGGTTTAATCTCCAATATATATAAAGAGCTCATGCAGCTTAATATTAAAACAACAAAGAACCCAATACAAAAATGGGCAGAAGATCTAAAGAGACGTTTCTTCAAAGAAGACACAGAGATGGCCAAGACGCACATGAAAAGCTGCTCAACATCACTAATTATTAGAGAAATGCAAATCAAAACTACAATGAGGTATCACCTCACACCTGTTAGAATCGGCATCATCAGAAAATCTACAAACAACGAATTCTGGGGAGGGTGTGGACAAAAGGATCCGTCTTCTACTAGTGGTGGAAATGTAAATTGATACAGTCACGATGGAGAACAGTATGGAGTTTCCTTAAAAAAACTAGAAATAGAATTACCATATGATCCAGCAATCCCACTTCTGGGCATATCCCCAGAGAAAACCATAAATCAAAAAGGCACATTCACCACAATGCTCATTTCAGCACTATTTACGATAGCCAGGTAATGGAAGCAACCTAAATACCCACAGACAGACGAATGGATAAAGATGTGGTCCATATATAAAATGGAATATTACTCAGCCATAAGAAGGAATGAAACTGGGTCATTTGTAGAGACGTCGATGGATCTAGAGACTGTCATACAGAATGAAGTAAGTCAGAAAGAGAAAAACAAATATTGTATATAAATGCATATATGTGGAACCTAGAAAAATGGAACAGATGAACTGGTTTGCAGGGAAGAAATAGAGACACAGAGGTAGAGAACACACGTATGGACACAAAGTGTGGGAAGCCATAGGGAGGTGGTGTTGGGATGAGTTGGGAGATTGGGATTGACCTGTATACATGTATATGCATAAAATACATAACTAATAATAACCTGCTGTATAAAAAAATAAATAAAATTAAATTTCAAAATTTTAAAAAATAAAATTTAAAAATAAAACAGAAAAAAGTTATTCCCTTCACACAGATGTATTTATATGAATGAATTATTTCCATGCTTATATCTATAAATACATAAAAGAGGAATAAAATCTAACTTGAACCAAAAAAGAAAAAAGAAAACCTGAACCCACGAGTTAGACAGAGGAAAACCCTATCAGGGCACTTGCTCCAGCGGTAATCAATTCTGAAATTGGTCAGAGGTGGGGAATCATCACCGATAGAGCCAGCAGCCCACTCCTATGCAAGGAGCGTCCTCATTGCAAAGCGGGGTGCCATGCCGAGGCATCTGTGAGTAACCGTGAGCTGAGCCCCAGGCCAGCTGCTGTTGAACTTTCCCCACCCTTCCCAGGTAAAACACCTGAATATGTACAAGGCCTTGAAAGCCTAGAGGAAGGGGCGTGGAGCCACACCAGTGACAGAACGCAGGCCAACTTGTTGCCTGCAGGCCAGCCAGGATGGTCCTGGCCCTGGGCGCTCTTCTGGAAGCTTTCCATTGCCCTGCCTGAGATACCCCTCCTGTCCCGGCACCCACTGCTTTTTTCCTTCCTCACCTCTGTCCGGAGAGAAATTCCAGCGGAAGGTATGGGTGCCACATCCTCTTCTTTACAGGTGGAAGCCTGGCAACTACTGCAGAAAGTCCAGCAGAGACCCACTCACACCGGGCCACCCACAAAGCCGTGACCATCACTCCCTCCCACCAGCACAGCCCCGAGACTGCTGACGGGACAGAGAATATGGAGTCAGGCACAGCTTCAGGGTCTATTCCTGCCTGCTGCGCTGGTTATATTGACCTCAACCCAGGCACACCTGGGGAGTGCCGGCCAGCAGGGTCAGGCTACCCAGGTCAGCTAATCTTCAGCCCTCAGGGATTCACATTGTTGAAAATGGACCTCGCTAACGCAGAATAGAAGCCAAGGAATAAAAAGACACAATGCCATTTGCAACACCGTAGGTGTGTCTAGAGATAATCACGTGACTTGTAGTAAGTCACAAAGTGAAAGACACATATCATATCATATCTCTTATAGTTGTGACCGAAAAATGGATACCAGGGCAGATATTTCCACGGAGAAGGGCAATCACAGATTCATTCAACAAACTTATGGTTCACCAATGGAAAGGTGTGAGGATTGGTTTCATTATGATATTGGGGTTAACAGACATATACAAACACAGGTGACATATATAATCACCGAAGACCTACAGAATACCAGAAGACTACTCAACATTCTTTCATAAGGTACATGGGAAAAGGATCCCAGGAAGAACAGACATATGTATATGTGTAAAAGAACCACATCTTCCACACCTACAACAAGCCAAACATTGTAATCAAATTTGCTGTAATAAAAAATTAAAAAATTAAATTAAAAACACGAACAAGAAGTAGTGAGACAAACTTGAGGGGCTTTCTCCTGGCACATTCCATTCTGAATTCCAATCTAGAACACGACTTCCATTGAGGCTCTGTTGCCCCAGTAACCAGATTTGGTAAGGGAGAACTGCTGCCACCTTGTGGCCGTTTCACACAACAGCAGCTTTAATCCCAGCGCTAATGGTCAGTTGATATTCAAAATCATTGCAGGCCTGTAAATGACACCTGCCCTGAAAACAAATCCTGGGTTCATATAGCGACCAAAAAATTCAAAGGATGTCCATATTTCAAAACGACAGTTTCAAAAGGCATATTTTACACACATTAGTGTTCTGCTTCTTTTTCTTTCTTTCTTTTTTTGTTAAAAAAATGGGAATGGCAAAAAGCATCCCTCAGGATGGGCGAAAATATTTGCAAACGAATCAATGGACAAAGGTTTAATCTCCAATATATATAAAGAGCTCGTGCAGCTAAATATTAAAACAACAAAAAACCCAATACAAAAATGGGCAGAAGATCTAAAGAGACGTTTCTTCAAAGAAGACACAGAGATGGCCAAGACACACATGAAAAGCTGCTCAACATCACTAATTATTAGAGAAATGCAAACCAAAACTACAATGAGGTATCACCTCACACCTGTTAGAATCGGCATCATCAGAAAATCTACAAACAACGAATTCTGGGGAGGGTGTGGACAAAAGGATCCCTCTTCCACTAGTGGTGGAAATGTAAATTGATACAGTCACGATGGAAAACAGTATGGAGTTTCCTTAAAAAAACTAGAAATAGAATTACCATATGATCCAGCAATCCCACTTCTGGGCATATACCCAGAGAAAACCATAAATCAAAAAGGCACATTCACCACAATGCTCATTTCAGCACTATTTACGATAGCCAGGTAATGGAAGCAACCTAAATACCCACAGACAGACGAATGGATAAAGATGTGGTCCATATATAAAATGGAATATTACTCAGCCATAAGAAGGAATGAAACTGGGTCATTTGTAGAGACGTCGATGGATCTAGAGACTGTCATACAGAATAAAGTAAGTCAGAAAGAGAAAAACAAATATTGTATATTAATGCATATATGTGGAACCTAGAAAAATGGTACAGATGAACTGCTTTGCAGGGAAGAAATAGAGACACAGAGGTAGAGAACACACGTATGGACACCAAGTGTGGGAAGCCATGGGTTGGTGTTGGTGGCATCTGTTGGGATATTGGGATTGACCTGTATACATGTATATGCATAAAATACATAACTAATAATAATCTGCTGTGTAAAAATATAAATAAAATTAAATTTTAAAATTTAAAAAAATAAAATTTAAAAATAAAAGAGAAAAAAGGTCTTCCCTTCACACTGATGTATTCATATGAATGAATTATTTCCATGCTTATATCAATAAATACATAAAAGAGGAATAAAATCTAACTTGAACCAAAAAAGGAAAAAAAACCTGAACCCACGAGTTAGACAGAGGAAAACCCTATCAGGGCACTTGCTCCAGCGGTAAACAATTCTGAAATTGGTCAGAGGTGGGGAATCATCTCCCATACAGCCAGCAGCCCATTCCCCAAGCAAGGAGGGTCCTCATTGCAAAGCTGGGGGACCGTTCCAAGGCATCTGTGAGTAAACGTGAGCTGAGCCCCAGTCCTGCTGCAGCTGAACTCTTCCCACCCTTTCCAGGTAAAACACCTGAATATGTACAAGAACTTGCAACCTTAGAGGAAGGGCTGTGGAGCCACACCAGCGACAGCACACAGGCCTACTTGGTGCCTGCAGGCCAGTCAGGATGGTCCTGGCCCCAGATGCTCTTCTGGAAGCTTTCCATTTCCCTGCCTGAGATACCCCTCCTGCCACCGCCCCCACTGCTTTTTTACTTCCTCACCTCTGCCTGGGGAGAAATTCCAGCAGCAGGTATCGGTGACACATCCTCTTCTTTAGCAGGTCGCAGCCTGGCAACTTCTGCAGAAAGTCCAGCAGAGCCCCACTCACACTGGGCCACCCACAAAGCCACGGCCCCTCACTCCCTCCCACCAGCACAGCCCCGGCACTGCCTACGGGGCAGAGAATATGGCGTCAGTCACAGCTACAAGGGCTGTCGCTCACTGGAGAGCTGTTTATATTGCCCTCAACCCAGGCACACCTGTGGAGGGCTGGCAGGCAGTTTCAGGCTACCAAAATCAGCCAATCCTCACCCCTCAGGGGCTCACAGCTGCAGAAAATGAAACTTGCTAAACGGGCCAGGCCCTAGGAACAGGTGTGGGCTCTTGAGAGTCAGGATAGACAAGGGGCTGCTGCTGCGGGTTGTTTTCTTATCATTTTATCTGGTCCATGAGTGGAAAACAACTTCAAGAAGACACTATCCTAATGAGAGCAACCCAGGAGTCAGGGAGAGGAGTGATGGTGGGTGGAGACAGAGGCCTGGTGCCCTGGCTGCAGTGGAAGTGTCTGGAAGACCAGGCAGAAAGAGCCTGCAGAGAGTGATAGCCATGGTCACAGACCTGTCAGAACTGCTGTTTGTTAGTTCAAGTCCTGCTCTGAGGTATTCTGTGTCAGCTGTGAGCGACAGGTGAGCTGGGGGTTCTCTGCAAGGTGGGCTATGTGCACAGTTCCTGTATGTCCAGCCCTGCTGGGGTACCTGCCCAGGGGAGCTCCGTATCCTGGGAAGGGCCTGAGTAGGAGAGCCCCATGGGCTGCTGGGTAGCTGCAGAGGTGAGCTCCATACCCTGGGAGGGACTTGACCACGAGAGCCCCGTGGGCTGTGGGGTAGGGGTGCAGCCCAGGTGAGCTCCATATCCTGGGATTGGCCTGACCACGAGAGCCCCATGGGCTGCTGGAGACCTGGTAAAGGATATCAGGACAGTCAGTGAAGCCACCGAGGATATACATCCAGTAGCTCCTATTTCCTACACCCTGCTGGTCATTCTACCTTCCACCAGGCCATGGCATTCTGTATTATACTTCAATGATGCCTTCTTCTGTATTCCATTCATCTCAGAGTCACAAGAATTTTTGGCTTGTGAGTGGCAGGACACAACATGCAACAAAAGCAATAATGCTGGGCCGTCCTGCCCCAATGGTTCAGAAATCATCACACCATCATTGGGGAAATGTCCTCTAAAGACCTAAAAGTTCAACCTCTGTAAAAGGGAACCCTCCTTCAATATGCAGATGACATTCTGATCGCCAGGCCTACTAAAGACGCCTCTGAACTACCTAGCCAAGAAAGGATAGACGGTGTCCAAGAAAAACGCTCAAATATCCCAGGCTAAGGTGACATGCCTGGGCTTCATTCTCACAGATATTCGGAGAAACGCATCCCAGGATAGGGAAGAAGCCATTTGCAGCCTTACCTCTTCTACAACTAGAAGACAGCTTAGGGGTTCCTGGGGAGGCCAAGGTTTTCTGCATCTGGATCCCTAACTACAGTGTAATAGCTGGGCCTCTACATGAAACACTGACACGAAAAGATGATGATCCTTTTGAATAGAATCCAGAAGCAGCCTTTCAAGAATGGAAAGAGCAGTCAATACAGACCCTTGCCCAGGAACTCCCTAATTTAGCTAAACCCTTTGACCTTTACATACCCGGTCAAAGGTTGATCGCCCTTGGAGCCTTAGTGCAAAAACTGGGACCACTTGAAATGGAGCAACACAAGAATGCCCTTCAGGTATGATAAACTATGGTCACCAAGGGCTTTGCCCACCGACTCATCAGGCCAGGATACTGGGGTATCTAAAAAGCTGGAAATCAGCAGCCCACAAGGCCAGCTCCCTCCTAAGGGAAAAGGACCCCACGTGGTGATCCTAACCACCCATCATGCCCTGAAGTTGCAGGGGTCACTCTGTGGACACACTGACCTCGAGTGAGGAGGACCTCCAACTCCAACCTCCAGAGAGATAAATGGGGGCAACGGGCCCCCAAGATGACTCATGTGACCATCACTTGACCTGGAGATTCTCTCAGAAAACGACAAGACTGTGCCCCGAAAGAGCAGACTACTGCTTGCAGGACTTACTGCACCCAGAGGGGAGATAATAAGCTTGGCGGGGGAAACGTATATCACGCTTTCACCATAGAAAACCCTACAGACACCGCGGTGATGGTGGCCAATATGACCGGCTGGACTGCTGGCTACTTCTAAAGGCCGTTGACTCAGTGGACGTCATGGTCCTGGATCACCACTGACCCTGGACTGTCTGGGAGTTGCGCGGGCAGGGCTCTGACACATGGTGCTGTTTGTACATTAATTCAGGGACCTAATTAAAGAAAGCACAGACTACAGGTCAGAGCATCTAGTCTGGCAAAAACTGTCAGCCTAAGGTCGCCGAACATATGTGGGGTGGGGTGAAACCTGCCACCGCAGCATCTCTGCGCCTCTCTTTCCTGGACCCTTAAAGGTCATTAGAATCTGTAACACTTCCAATGCTGGTGCTCAGGCGGACGAGAAGTGAGGCAGGAGGCCTTGGGACAATCAACCTCACCAGGAGGCTGGTGGGGAGACGTTTTGCCCCTCCCCCCATGTATCAGGGCTCCCACCACAGCATGAAGCAGTTACAAAAGAGGGGTCTGCACCCTCAACACCCCAAGAATAAGGAATGGAACAAAAAGCAGAGGAGGTGTTCGTCTCCGGCAACGTTCATTAAAAATTCCTGGGAGATAAAAAGAGAATCTGGGCAATAAAATAAAGTCTAACTTGTTTTTCCTTTGTGCTTTGTCTAATTTCACGTGCTCCTAGGGTTCCGCATGCAGAGGTCCCACACCCAGCCCTTCAGACCCGATTTCCTAGTGCAGAATGGCTGGGTCGACACCTCAGCTAGCGGGGTCCCATGCAGACTCCGCGGCATAGAGCCTGAGCTGCAGCCAACGCAGCCCTCGAGAGCTCCATCCCCTCCCTCCCACTGACGCTGCCGGGGTCCCTACACAGCAGCCCAGCCCACAGCCCATGGGGGAGTGCACGCTCTCACCTCTCCATTCTGTTTTCAAAATAATGTTTCCTTTGCTTCTGAACCAAACTCAGTCTTGATCTGTTGGCTCCAATGACACTGGGCACGGGGACTCCTGTTGGGGTCCACTCTGGAGGATCAGTAACAGAAATTGAGAACATTGTAACTTCAATGAACAGATGTGTGAGCCAAACTGTAGTTAACATAGAGCAGTGTATAATGCTCGGGTAAAATAAGATGTTTCTAAGACTTACATTTGATATTTCCATCACTTTCCTATAAGCAAGTTCAGTGAAGACGTCTGTCTTATTTGTCAGGTCAACATTAGAGAAATGAAGTGATTTATTTCCATGGATGTACATCGAATACTCTTGGCTGAAGCTTCAATCTTGTTTTGAATGCTTTTCCATTGAAAATGATACCTCTCTTTCAGCTACCCCATTTCTGAGAAGTATAAAATCTTATAATTTATTATTACCAAAGGGGAAAGGTAGGAGAAGGGATAAATTAACAGTTTGGGATTAACACATACACACTGCTATGTATAAAATAGATCAACAAGGAACTACTGTATAGCACAGGGGAACTACACTGAATATTTTGCAATAACCTATAAGGGGAAATAATCTGAAAAAGAATAGATATTTTTATTGACATCATCTATCAATGACAGATAAAATGTAACCTAAGCAAGGCCGATGGTGAGCGCTTCTGACCCTGAAGATTTCAGTCATCTAAAGTTTGGGCTCTGCCTATTTCCCAAGGCCCTTAAAGGACATACGTGTAACCGTAGCTTAAAAATTCCCCAGTTTGGGGTTCGGGGAGGCACTGATTTGGAAAAATCCCTGGTGTTCTCCTTACATGCACAGGACCCTTCCTACAGCTAAAACATGCCTGTCACACCTAGAGGATGGTACACCGTTTGATCGGAAAGAGTTTGGAAAAGGAACCTCATATCCTCATCGCCTGGTGCTCGGGTTCAACCCTCCAGCATCTTTCCTAACAATCTCCTCACTTGAGGACATCAGCACCGTCAACATCCTCTTGCAAACAGTTTGGAATTTGTCCAGAGGATGAAGCGGAAGGATGAGAAAAATTTAGAGACAAGTCTTAGGTGTTCGGACAGGCACATGCCACTCTAATTTCCAATCCAGAAGACAAATTCATCAAAGGCTAGAATTGCCCACAGAAACAGAATAGGGCTAGAGGATATCCCGCTGTTTTGTGTCCAGTTTCCAAAAACACAAGTTGAAAAATGGAACTCAGGGGCACTAAAATTCATGAAACTGCAGAGTTGAAAATATCTATCGTCGAAAAATGTCTTGAGGTAAGTCACAGAAAAGGACTTGTAAGCAAGGGAGAGTGGCAGGAAACAGATTTGAAGAGGTAGAAAGGACTCCCCATTAAAGCACAAGAAAAGGGGCTGAACATCGCCAATGATGCAGTTGGCCAAAAAGGGTGTATGCATTTTTTCTGAATATATTCAAGTAAAGGCCATACACACTTTTTATCCAACCCAACAGGTGGGCACTGGAAATCAATATCACAAAATGTATCACTTCACATCAGTCAGAAGGGCCATCCACATAAAGTGTAAACACCAGAAATGCAGGACAGGGCGAGGAGAAAAGGGAGCCCTGTGAGGCTGATAGTGGAAATGTAATTTGCCAACGGCCACTCTGGAGAAGTGTATTGTGTTTGCTAAAACATCTAAAAAATGAGCTACAGAGCATAGGGCACTTGCACTCATGGGCGTGTACCTTGGGAAAAACAAAAATCGACAGAAAACAGGCACCCGAACGTTTACCACCTCTCTGTTAAAAAGGGCCTCAACTTGGATATAACCTAAATGTCCCTGGAAGGATAAAATGGATAAAAGAGATGGGGTACTTATGTAGAGTGGAATATTACTCATCCAGAAATCAATGAAATAAGGCCAGTTGTAACAACTCTGGAGGAGTTACATACGATCATTCTAAGTGACATATGTCAGAAAGAAAAAGACACATATCATAAGATGTCACTTAAAGGTGGAATCAAAAATGGCTACACATGAAATAAATTACAAAACAGAAACATAGTCAAATATGTAGAAAATAGACATAAGGCTGCTAAATGGGAAAGGTGGGGAATGGTGAGGTATTATCCAGGAGGTTGAAATTAGCAAAGATACCATTCCAAGTACCAAATTGAATAACTGACAAGGCCTACACGGTACCTCAAAGAACTGCACTCAGCCCACTCAAGTCACTGGAAAATAATACATATGACTGGTAAGCATCTGAAAAAGAAGTTATTGTTGTCTCACAGTACATGAATCAAGTGGATGTACAGCAGCAAAAAACAGAGCTTTGAAAATCAGCTGTAACCAATATAAAAATAAATTTAAAACTATTTATAAAAACAGTGAGACAGACAAAAATTCTTACAACTTTTGTTGAAGGGCTACGATGTAACATGGATTGAACACATGTAGACCCACAGCAGGATGATTATATAAGGCTGGAAGCTATGCATGCTAAGAGATGTTAGAGAGGCTGGGTGAGGAAATGCAGACCTTTTAAAGAAATACTGCCTGGTACCCATTCCATGGGTCCCAAATCTGAAGGTTCAAGGGAATCTTCTGACAGCGAAAACATGCCTGGGAAACCGAGATGAATGTACACCGTGTGCTCAGGAAAGGTGTCTAAAATGCACCTCATTTTTGATCTCCTGGTGCTGGGGTTCGCCATTCCAGCCACATTACTAACAATCTCCCCACTTGGAGAATCAGCACCTTTAACCTCCTGTTTCACACAGTTTGCAATTTGTGCAGAGGATAAATGGGAAGCGGGGGAACCAATGAGAGATGAGCTGTAGGACTTTTGACAGGCACATGTCACTCTAATTTCCCATTAGGAAGAAGAATTAACCAAAGGCTCAGCCTGCCTCCCCAGAACCAGAATAGGGCCAGAAGTAATCCAATGGTTTGGCCTCCAGCTCACAAAAAAAGCGAGTTGCAAAATGGAGCTCAGGAGCAGACAATTCAAAGACCTGCAAAGATATAAATGATAACCAACGTCCAAAAATATATTCAGGTAAGGTAACGAAGAGGATCTGAATGAGAGGCAGAATTGCAGGAAACAGATTTCAAAAGGTAGATTGTACTCACATTTAAAGCATATGAAAAGCAGCAGAATTTCTAAAATGATGCGGTTGGGCAAAAGGGTGTACGCGTTTTTTTCGTGAATATCTTCAGGAAAAAAACACATGCAGAGTTTTTGGCCAACCAAGCAAGAGGGAAATGCAAATCCGCACAACAAAGAAGACTCAATTTCCACTGCTCAGAAAGGCCATCCAAAAAATGTGTACAAACCAGAAATGCAGGAGAGGCCATGGAAAACAGGGAGCCTAGTCACGCTGATGGGTGGGGTATAAATATCCAAGAGCCACTCTGAAGAAGTGTATGCTGTTTTTAAAACATCTAAAATACAAAGCCCCGGAGCAAGGGGACTTCAACTCATGGACATATAACTAGGGAAGACTAAATGTCAATAAGACACAGGCACCCCAAAGTTTAGGGCTGCTCTGCATACAATAACCTCAACTTTGGTACACCTAAAATATCCCAGGAAAAAGAGAAATGCATAAAGAACTTGTGGTAATTTTGTACAACGGAATATCACTCAGACGTGAAATCAATGTATATAAGGCCAGTAGCAGCATAAAGAGTGGATTTAGGTATGATGATTTTAAGGGAAATTAGTCACACAGAAAAAGAATCTTATCATAAGATATCACTTATAGAGGGAATGTCAATATCACAACACATGAACTGAATTAGGAAAGAGAACAGAGTCTCACATTTAGCAAAAATCTCTTATGCCTGCTTCAGGGTAAAGGAGAGGTGGGGTGATGCATAAAACCAGAGTTTGATATTAGCACAGGTACCATTCCATAAACCAAATACAGAATAGACAAGACCTACACCTTCCTCAGTGAACGGGACTCAACACCCCTATGCCCCACAGAGGAATATATCTGACTACTAAGAATCTTAAAACCTATGTATTGATATGTCTCCGTAAGGGAATCAATTGTGTCTAGACTGGCATAAACACGTCAGTGAAAATCAGCTCAACCCCATTATAAAAATGAATTTCAAAAAACCCAAAAAAAACAGCGAAATTCTTACACAATTCCTTCAGGGTTTCTGATGAAACCTGGAATGACCCTATCTGCAAAGACAGCTGGATGAGACATAAGGCTGACACTTGGGACTGAGAGGACTGGTGAGATTGAGAGAGAAAATGCAGACCTTTTAAAGTAGTAATGCATGCCACCATTCCATGTGTCCCAAATCTCCAGGTAGAAGGGTATATCACTACAATTATAACATGTATGGGAAACCTAGAAAATGGACACCCTGTGATGGTGAAAGGTTTCTAAAACTCTCCTAATTTTTCCTCTCCTTGTGCTCCACTTTGGCATTCCAACTGCTTTACTATCAATCTCCCAACTTAGGAGAGTCAGCCCCTATAACCTCCTGGTTCGCACAGTTTGCTAATTGTGCAGAGGATGAAAGGGAAGAGGGAGAACCAATCAGAGAGTAGACGTAGGCATTTGGACGGGCACATGTCACTCTAAGTTCCCGGCAGGAAGAAGAATTAACCAAAGCCTCAACCACCCACAGGGGACCAATATAGCGACCCCTGGAACCAGTATAGGTCCTGAAGCAAAATTGTGGATTTGCGGCCAGCTCACAAAGATGGGATTTGAAAATTGGAGCTCAGGGGCACAGCAATTCACAAACCTGCAGACTTATAAAGGACTACTCTCTTCCAAAAATCTGTTGAGGGAAGGCAATGAAGCGGACTTGAAAATGAGGCAGAATTGCACAAAACATATTTCAAGAGGTAAATTGGAATCGCCTTTAAAGCACAGGAAAAGCATCCCAACTTGGACAGAGATGCACTTGGCCAAAAAGGGCGTATGCCTTTTCTCCTGAATATATTCAGAAGAAAACGCATACGCCCTTTTTGGCCAATCAAGCAAGCGCGCAATACAAATCCACACTACAAAGAATTGTCACTTACCACCGGTCAAAAGGGACATCCGAATATCTGTAAAAACCAGAAAGGCGAGAGAGAGATGGCAAGGGCATGAAGCAATGTGATCCCAATGGTCATGGAGGATTGTGATGACAAGCGCATGGAGAATTGTGATGACAAGATTATGTACCATTTTGTTGACAAAGGCAAGGAGCATTATGATGACAAGGTTCATGGAGCACTGTGATGACAAGCATCACGGAGCATTGTGATTACAGGGGTCATGGAGCATTGGGATGACAAGCGCATGGATCATTGTGATGACAATGGTCATGGAGCATTTTAATGACAAGAGTCCCGGATCATTGTGTTGTCAGGGTTCATGGAGCGTTGTGATGACAGTGGTCATGGAGCATTGTGATGACAGGGGTCATGGCGCATTGTGATGAGAAGGTCATGGAGCATTGGGCTGAAAATGTCCATGGAGTACTGTGATGACAGGGGTCATGGAGCATTGTGATGACAAGGTACTGGAGCACTGTGATGAGAAGACCATGGAGCCTTGTGATGACAAGTCTCATGGAGCATTCTGATGAAAAGTGCCATGGAGCATTGTGATTACAGGGGTCTTGGAGCATTGTGATGACAAGGGCATGGAGCATTGGGATGAGAAGGCCATGGAGCGTTCTGATGACATGCATCATGGAGCTTTGTGATGACAAGGGCATGGAGCATTGTGATTACAGCGGTCTTGGAGCACTGTGATGAAAAGGGCATGGATCATTGTGATGAAAAAGGCATGGAGCCTTGTCATGACAGGGTTCAAGGAGCAAACTGACAACAAGTGTCAGGGAGCATTGTGATGACAAGGGTATTGAGTATTGTGATGACAAAGGTCATGGAGCATTGTGATGAGAAGACCATGGATTACTGTGATGACGAGCGTCATGGGGCGTTGTGATGATAAGTGTTATGGAACATATTGATCTCAAGGATTTGGAGCATTGTGATGAGAGAGGTCATGGAGCATTTTGGTTTCATTGTGATGACAATAGCCTGAAGCATTATGATGATGGGCATGGTGCATTGTGATGACAGGGTTCATGGAGCATTGAGATGAAAAGGGGCATGGAGCATTGCGATTACAGGAGTCTTGGAGCATCGTGATGACAAAGGCATGGAACATCGTGAATGAGAAGGCCATGGAGCATTCTGTTGACATGCATCATGGAGCTTTGTGATGACAAGGGCATGGAGCATTGTGATTACAGGGGTCTTGGAGCATTGTGATGACAAGGGTCATGGAGCCTTTTGATGACAAGGCTGTGGAACATTGTGATGGCAGGGGTCATGGAGCATTGTTATGACAGGGGTAATGGAGCATTGTGATGACAAGGGCATGGAGCATTGGTCTGAAATGTTTCATGGATTATTGTGATGAGAGGGGGCAAGGAGCATTGTGATGACAAGGGCATGGAACATTGTGATACATGGGTCATGGAGGATTGTAATGAGAAGCGCATGGAGCATTGTGATAAGAATGGCATCGAGCATTGTGATGAAAAGCATCATGGAGCCTGTGATTACAAGGGCATGGAACAATGTGATGAGAGGGCTCATGGAGCATTGTGATGACAATGGCAAGCAGCATTGTGATGACAAGGGTCATTGAGCTTTGTGATGACAAAGGTCATGGAGCATTTTGATGACAAGGGTGTGTTGCATTCTGTTGTGAAGGGCAGGGAGCATTGTGATGACAGGGGTTATGGAACATTGTGATGTCAGGGGAATGGAGCATTGTGATGATAAAGGCATGTAGCATTGTTGTGACAAGGGTCATGGAATATTGTGATGACAGGGGTGAGGGAGTATTGTGTTGACTAGTGATGGAACATTGTGATATCAGTGGTGAGAGAGCATTTTGATGAGAAGTACATGGAGCAGTGTGATGACCAGGTTTATGGAGCATTGTGATGACAAAGATGTGGAGCATTGTGATGACAAGCGCATGGCACATTGTGATGCCATGGGTCATGGAGTATTGTGCTAACAAAGGCAATGAGCATTGGAATGACAAGGGTCACCGAGCATTGTGATGAAATGTTCATGGAGCGCTGTGGTGACAAAGGTCACAGAGCCTTGTGATGATGAGGGCATGAACCATTGTGATGACAAAGGTCATGAAGCATTGTGATGACTGGAGTCACGGAGCATTGTGATGACAGGGGTCATAGAGCATTGTGATGAAAGGTCATGGAGCATTGTGATGACAGGGGCATGTTGCATTGGTTTGACAAGTTTCAGGTATTATTTTGATGACAGTGGGCATGGCGCATTGTGATGACAAGGGCATGGAGCATTGTGATGAGAAGGTCATGGAGTATTGTGAAGAAGGGTGTCAGGGAGCATTGTGATGACATATGTCATGGTCCATTGCGATGACAATGGAATGGAGCATTGTGATGCCAAGTGTCATGGAGCATTTTGATGACAAGGGCTTGGAGCATTGTGATGACAAGGGTCATGGCGCATTGTGATAACAAGGGCCATTGAGAATTTTGATGACATGTTCATGAAGCATTGTGATGACAATCACATGGAGCTTGCTGTGACAGGGATCATGGAGCATTGCGATGACAAGTGCATAGAGAATTGTGATGACAAAGCATGTAACACTGTGATGAAAAGCATCATGGAGCACAGTGATGCCAAGAACGTGGAGAATTGTGATGACAGGGGACATGGAGCATTGTGATGAACAGCGCATGGAGTATTGTGATGGCAAGACCGTGGAGCATTGTGATTAGAGGATCATGGATAATTGTGATGATGAGCGTCATGGAGCACTGTAATGACAAGGGGTATGGAACATTGTGATAACAGGGGTCATGGAGCATTGTGATGACAAGTTTCATGGAGCATTCTGATGACAAGCTTGTGGAGTATTTTGATGACAATGACATGGAGCATTTTGATGAAAATGGCATGGGACATTGTGATGAAAAAGACATGGAGCCTTTTCATGACAGTTTTCAGGGAGCATTCTGACGACAAGTGTCAGGGAGCATTGTGATGACAAAGGTCATGGAGAATTGTGACGACAAGGGCATGGAGTATTGTGATGACAAGCACATGGAGCTTGCTATGACGGGGTCATGGAGCATTGCGATGACAAGTGCATAGAGAATTGTGATGACAAAGCATGTAACACTGTGATGAGAAGTGTCATGGAGCATAGTGATGCCAAGATCGTGGACAATTTTGATGACAGGGGACATGGAGCATTGTGATGACCAGGGCATGGAGCATTGCGATGGCAAGATCGTGGAGCATTGTGATGAGAAGACCATGGATAATTGTGATGACGAGGGTCATGGAGCACTGTAATGACAAGGGGTATAGAGCATTGTGATGACAGTGGTCTTGGAGCATTGTGATGACCGGAGACATGGAGCACTGTGATGCCCAAGGCATGGAGCACTGTGATGGCAAGACCGTGGAGCATTGTGATGAGAAGACTATGGATAATTGTGATGAGGAGCATCATGGAACACTGTAATGACAAGTGGTACGGAGCCTTGTGATGACAGGGGTCATGGAGCATTGTTATGACAGTGGTCATGGAGCATTGTGATGACAAGGGTCATGGAGCATTTTGATGACAAGGGCGTGGAGCATTGTGATGAGAAGACCATGGACAATTGTGATTACGAGTGTCATGGAGCACTGTAATGACAAGCAGTAGGGAGCATTGTGATGACAGGGGTCATGGAGCATTGTGATGACTGGGGACATGGAGCATTGTGATGACCAGGGCATGGAGCATTGTGATGGCAAGACCGTGGAGCACTGTGATGAGAAGACCATGGATAATTGTGATGACGAACATCATGGAGCACTGTAATGACAAGGGGCATCGAGCATTGTGATGACAGGTGTCATGGAGCATTGTGATGACAGGGGTCATGGATCATTGAGATGACAAGGGTCACGGAGCATTCTGATGACAAGCTTGTGGAGTATTGTGATGACAATGGCATGAAGCATTGTGATGAAAAGGGCATGGATCATTGTGATGAAAAAGGCATGGAGACTTGTCATGAGAGGGTTCAATGAGCATACTGATGACAAGTGTCAGGGAGCATTGTGATGACAAGTGTATTGAGAATTGTGATGACAAAGGTCATGGAGCATTGTGATGAGAAGTCCATGGATAATTGTGATGACCAGCGTCATGGGGCGTTGTGATGACAAGTGTTATGGAACATTGTGATCAGAAGGGTTTGGAGCATTGTGATGAGAGAGGTCATGGAGAATTTTGATTTCATTGTGATGACAATAGCATGAAGCATTATGATGATGGGCATGGTGCATTGTGATGACAGGGTTCATGGAGCATTGAGATGAAAAGAGGCATGGATCATTGTAATAACAAGGGTCTTGGAGCATTGTGATGACAAGGGCATGGAGTATTGTGATGAGAAGGCCATGGAGCATTCTGATGACATGCGTCAGGGAGCTTTATGATGACATGGGCATGGAGCATTGTGATTACAGGGGTCTTGGAGCATTGTGATGACAAGGATCATGGAGTCTTGTGATGACAAGGCCGTAGAACATTGTGATGGCAGGGGTCATGGAGCATTGTTATGACAGGTGTAATGGAGCATTGTGATGACAAGGGCATGGAGCATTGGTCTGAAAAGTTTCATGGATTATTGTGATGAGAGTGAGCATGGAGCATTGTGATGACAAGGGCACGGAACACAGTGATACATGTGTCATGGAGGATTGCAATGACAAGGGCATGGAGCATTGTGATGACAAGCGTCATGGAGCTTTGTGATGACAACGGCATGGAGCAATGTGATGAGAGGTTTCATGGAGCTTTGTGATGACAATGGCATGGAGCATTGTGATTCCAAGGGTCATGGAGCTTTGTGATGACATAGGCCATGGAGCATTTTGATGACAAGGGCGTGGTGCATTGTGATGAGAAGGGCAGGGAGAATTGTGATGACAGGGTCATGGAGCAATTGGATGAAAAGGGTCATGGAACATTTTGATGACAGTGTTTATGGAACATTGTGATGTTAGGGGTCATGGAGCATTGTGATGAAAAGGGTCATGGAGCATTGTGATGACAGGGGTTATGGAACATTGTGATGTCAGGGGTCATGGAGCATTGTGATGAGAAGGGCAGGGAGAATTGTTGTTACAAGGGTCATGGAACATTGGGATGACAGGGTGGAGGGAGTATTGTGTTGACTAGTGATGGAACATTGTGATATCAGTGGTGAGAGAGCATTTTGATGAGAGGTGCATGGAGCATTGTGATGACAAGGCTGTGGAGCATTGTGATGAGAAACGCAGGGCACATTGTGATGACAGGGGTCATGGAACATTGTGCTGACAAACGCATGGAGCATTGTGTTGACAAGGTTTAAGGAGCATTGTGATGACAACGATGTGGAGCATTGTGATGACAAGCGCATGGCACATTTGATGCCATGTGTCATGGAGTAATGTGCTGACACAGGCATGGAGCATTGTGATGACAAGGGTCACCGAGCATTGTGATGAAATGTTCATGGAGTGTTGTGGTCACAAAGGTTACAGAGCCTTGTGATGACGAGGTCATGGACCATTGTGATGACAAAGGTCATGAAGCATTGTGATGACTGGAGTCACGGAGCATTGTGATGACAGGGGTCATAGAGCATTGTGATGAAAGGGCATGGAGCATTGTGATGACAGGGTCATGGAGCATTTTTATGACAAGTTTCATGGATTATTGTGATGACAGTGGGCATGGTGCATTGTGATGACAAGGTCATGGAGCATTGTGATGAGAAGGTCATGGAGTATTGTGAAGAAGGGTGTCAGGGAGCATTGTGATGACATATGTCATGGTCTATTGCAATGACAATGGAATGTAGCATTGTGATGCCAAGTGTCATAGAGGATTGTGATGACAAAGGTAATGGAGCATTTTGATGACAAGGGCTTGGAGCATTGTGATGACAAGGGTCATGGCTCATTGTGATAACAAGGGCCATTGAGAATTTTGATGACATGTTCATGAAGCATTGTGATGACAATCACATGGAGCTTGCTATGAGAGGGGTCATGGAGCATTGCGATGACAAGTGCATAGAGAATTGTGTTGACAAAACATGTAACACTGTGATGAGAAGTATCATGGAGTATAGTGATGCCAAGAACGTGGAGAATTGTGATGACAGGGGACATGGAGCATTGTGATGACCAGTGCATGGAGCATTGTGATGGCAAGACCGTGGAGCACTGTGATGAGAAGACCATGGATAATTGTGATGACGAGCGTCATGGAGCACTGTAATGACAAGGGGTATAGAGCATTGTGATGACAGTGTTCATGGAGCATTGTGATGACCGGGAACATGGAGCATTGTGATGACAGGGGACATGGAGCATTGTGATGACCAGGGCATGGAGCCCTGTGATGACAAGGTCGTGGAGCACTGTGATGAGAAGATCATGGATAATTGTAATGAGAGTGGTCATGGAGCATTGTGATGACCGGGGACATGGAGCATTGTGATGCCCAAGGCATGGAGCACTGTGATGGCAAGACGGTGGAGCATTGTGATGAGAAGACCATGGATAATTGTGATGAGGAGCGTCATGGAGCACTGTAATGACAAGTGGTATGGAGCCTTGTGATGACAGGCGTCATGGAGCATTGTTATGACAGTGGTCATGGAGCATTGTGATGACAAGGGTCATGGAGCATTTTGATGGCAAGGTCGTGGAGGATTGTGATGAGAAGACCATGGACAATTGTGATTACGAGTGTCATGGAGCACTGTAATGACAAGCGGTATGGAGCACTGTGATGACAGGGGTCATGGAGCATTGTGATGACTGGGGACATGGAGCATTGTGATGACCAGGGCATGGAGCACTGTGATGGCAAGACCGTGGAGCACTGTGATGAGAAGACCATGGATAATTGTGATGACGAACATCATGGAGCACTGTAATGACAAGGGGCATGGAGCATTGTGATGACAGGTGTCATGGAGCATTGTGATGACAGGGGTCATGGATCATTGAGATGAAAAGTGTCACGGAGCATTCTGATGACAAGCTTGTGGAGTATTGTGATGACAATGGCATGGAGCATTGTGATGAAATGGGCATGGATCATTGTGATGAAAAAGGCATGGAGACTTGTCATGACAGGGTTCAATGAGCATACTGATGACAAGTATCAGGGAGCATTGTGATGACAAGTGTATTGAGAATTGTGATGACAAAGGTCATGGAGCATTGTGATGAGAAGTCCATGGATAATTGTGATGACCAGCGTCATGGGGCGTTGTGATGACAAGTGTTATGGAACTTGTGTTCACAAGGGTTTGGAGCATTGTGATGAGAGAAGTCATGGAGAATTTTGATTTCATTGTGATGACAATAGCATGAAGCATTATGATGATGGGCATGGTGCATTGTGATGACAGGGTTCATGGAGCATTGAGATGCAAAGAGGCATGGATCATTGTAATAACAAGGGTCTTGGAGCATTGTGATGACAAGGGCATGGAGTATTTTGATGAGAAGGCCATGGAGCATTCTGATGACATGCGTCAGGGAGCGTTGTGATGACATGGGCATGGAGCATTGTGATTACAGGGGTCTTGGAGCATTGTGATGACAAGGGCCATGGAGTCTTGTGATGACAAGGCCGTAGAACATTGTGATGGCAGGGGTCATGGAGCATTGTTATGACAGGTGTAATGGAGCATTGTGATGACAAGGGCATGGAGCATTGGTCTGAAAAGTTTCATGGATTATTGTGATGAGAGTGAGCATGGAGCATTGTGATGACAAGGGCACGGAACACAGTGATACATGTGTCATGGAGGATTGCAATGACAAGGGCATAGAACATTGTGATGACAAGCGTCATGGAGCTTTGTGATGACAATGGCATGGAGCAATGTGATGAGAGGTTTCATGGAGGTTTGTGATGACAATGGCATGGAGCATTGTGATTCCAAGGGTCATGGAGCTTTGTGATGACATAGGCCATGGAGCATTTTGATGACAAGAGCGTGGTGCATTGTGATGAGAAGGGCAGGGAGCATTGTGATGACAGGGTCATGGAGCAATTGGATGAAAAGGGTCATGGAACATTTTGATGACAGTGTTTATGGAACATTGTGTTGTTAGGGGTCATGGAGCATTGTGATGAAAAGGGTCATGGAGCATTGTGATGACAGGGGTTATGGAACATTGTGATGTCAGGGGTCATGGAGCATTGTGATGATAAGAGCATGTAGCATTGTTGTGACAAGGGTCATGGAACATTGGGATGACAGGGTGGAGGGAGTATTGTGTTGACTAGTGATGGAACATTGTGATATCAGTGGTGAGAGAGCATTTTGATGAGAGGTGCATTGAGCATTGTGATGACAAGGCTGTGGAGCATTGTGATGAGAAACGCAGGGCACATTGTGATGACATGGGTCATGGATCATTGTGCTGACAAACGTATGGAGCATTGTGATGACAAGGTTTGTGGAGCATTGTGATGACAACGATGTGGAGCATTGTATGACAAGCGCATGGCACATTTGATGCCATGTGTCATGGAGTAATGTGCTGACAAAGGCATGGAGCATTGTGATGACAAGGGTCACCGAGCATTGTGATGAAATGTTCATGGAGTGTTGTGGTCACAAAGGTCACAGAGTCTTGTGATGACGAGGGCATGGACCATTGTGATGACAAAGGTCATGAAGCATTGTGATAACTGGAGTCACGGAGCATTGTGACGACAGGGTTCATAGAGCATTGTGATGAAAGGGCATGGAGCCTTGTGATGACAGGGTCATGGAGCATTTTTATGACAAGTTTCATGGATTATTGTGATGACAGTGGGCATGGCGCATTGTGATGACAAGGGCATGGAGCATTGTGATGAGAAGGTCATGGAGTATTGTGAAGAAGGGTGTCAGGGAGCATTGTGATGACATATGTCATGGTCTACTGCATTGACAATGGAATGTAGCATTGTGATGCCAAGTGTCATGGAGGATTGTGATGACAAAGGTAATGGAGCATTTTGATGACAAGGGCTTGGAGCATTGTGATGACAAGGGTCATGGCGCATTGTGATAACAAGGGCCATTGAGAATTTTGATGACATGTTCATGAAGCATTGTGATGACAATCACATGGAGCTTGCTATGACAGGGGTCATGGAGCATTACGATGACAAGTGCATAGAGAATTGTGATGACAAAACATGTAACACTGTGATGAGAAGTATCATGGAGCATAGTGATGCCAAGAACGTGGAGAATTGTGATGACAGGGGACATGGAGCATTGTGATGACTGGGGACATGGAGCATCGTGATGACCAAGGCATGGAGCATCGTGATGGCAAGACCGTGGAGCATTGTGATGAGAAGACCATGGATAATTGTGATGACGAGCGTCATGGAACACTGTAATGACAAGAGGTATGGAGCATTGTGATGACAGGGGACATGGAGCATTCTGAAGACAATGATCAGGGAGCATTCTGATGACAAGCTTGTGGAGTATTGTGATGACAATGACCTGGAGCGTTGTGATGAAAAGGGCATGGAGCATTCTGATGGAAAAGGCATGGAGCCTTTTCATGACAGTGTTCAAGGAGTATTCTGACGACAAGTGTCAGGGAGCATTGTGATGACAAGTGTATTGAGAATTGTGATGACAAAGGTCATGGAGCATTGTGACGACAAGTGCATGGAGTATTGTCATGACAGTCATCATGGAGTGTTGTGATGACAAGTGTTATGGAACATTGTGATCACAAGGGGTTGGAGCATTGTGATGACAGAGGTCATGGACCATTTTGATTTCAAGGAGCATGGAGCATTGTGATGACAAGGGCATGGAGCAATGTGATCCCAAGATTCATGGAGGATTGTGATGAAAATGGTAATGGAGTATTGTGATGACAATCTCATGGAGCATTGTGAAGACAAGGTCATGTAGGATTTTGATGACACAGGCATGGAGAATTGTGATGATAAGGGTCATGGAACACTGTGATGATAAGCGTCACGGAGCATTGTGATTACAGGGCTCATGGAGCATTGGGATGACAAGGGCATGGATCATTGTGATGACAAGTGTCATGGAGAATTGGGCTGAAAATGTTCATGGAGCATTTTGATGACAAGGGAATGGAGCATTGTGATGACAAGAGTCCCGGATCATTGTGTTGTCAGGGGTCATGGAGTGTTGTGATGACAGTGGTCATGGAGGACTGTGATGATATGGGTCATGGAGCATTGTGATGAGAAGGTCATGAAGCATTGGGCTGAAAATGTTCATGGAGTATTGTGATGACACGGGTCATGGAGCATTGTAATGAGAAGGGAATTGAGCACTGTGATGACAAGGTCCTGGAGCATTGTGATGGGAAGTCCATGGAGCCTTGTGATGACAATTCTCATGGAACATTCTGATGAAAAGGGGCATGGAGCATTGTGATTACAGGGGTCTTGGAGCATTGTTATGACAAGGGCATGGAGCATTGTGATGAGAAGGCCATGGAGCATTCTGATGACATGCGTCATGGAGCTTTGTGCAGACAAGGGCATGGAGCATTGTGATGAAAATGGCATGGATCATTGTTATGAAAAAGGCATGGAGCCTTGTCATGACAGGGTTCAAGGAGCATACTGACGACAAGTGTCACGGAGCATTGTGATGACAAGTGTATTGAGCATTGTGATGACAAAGTTCATGGAGCATTGTGATGAGAAGACCATGGATAATTGTGATGATGAGCGTCATGGGGTGTTGTGATGATAAGTTTTATGGAACATTGTGATCACAAGGGTTTGGAGCATTGTGATGACAGAGGTCATGGAGCATTTTGATTTCATTGTGATGACAATAGCCTGAAGCATTATGGTGATGGGCATGGTGCATTGTGATGACAGCGTTCATGGAGCATTGAGATGAAAAGGGGCATGGAGCATTGTGATTACAGGGGTCTTGGAGCATTGTGATGACAAGGGCAAGGAGCATTGTGATGAGAAGGCCATGGAGCATTCTGATGACATGCGTCATTGAGCTTTGTGATGACAAGGGCATGGAGCATTGTGATTACAGGGGTCTTGGAGCATTGTGATGACAAGGGTCATGGAGCCTTGTGATGACAATGGTGTGGAACATTGTGATGGCAGGGGTCATGGAGCATTGTTATGACAGGGGTAATGGAGCATTATGATGAGAAGGGCATGGAGCATTGTGATGACAGGGGTCATGGAACATTGTGATTACAGGGGTGAGGGAGTATTGTGATGACTAGTGATGGAACATTGTGATATCTCTGTTGAGAGAGCATTTTGATGAGAAGTGCATGGAGCATTGTGATTACAAGGTTTATGGAGCATTACGTTCACAAGGTTGTGGACCGTTGTGATGAAAATCACGTGGCACATTGTGATGACAAGGGTCATGGAGCATTGTTCTGACAAAGGCATGGAGCATTGTGATGACAAGGGTCACGGAGCATTGTGATGAAAAGTTCATGGAGTATTGTGGTTACAAAGGTCAAAGAGCCTTGTGATGATGTGGGCATGGACCACTGTGATGACAAATGTTATGAAGCATTGTGATGACTGGAGTCACAGAGCATTGTGATGACAGGGGTCATGGAGCATTGTGATGACAAGGGCATGGAGCATTGTGATGACAAGGGCATGGAGCATTGTGATGACAAGGGCATGGAGCATTGTGATGACAGGGGCATGGAGCATTGGTCTGACAAGTTTAATAGATTATTGTGATGACAGTGGGCATGGGGCATTGTGATGACAAGGGCATGGGGCATTGTGATGAGAAGGTCATGGAGTATTGTGAAGACAGGTGTCAGGGAGCATTGTGGTGACATATGTCATGGTCCATTGCGATGACAATGGCATGGAGCATTGTGATGCCAAATGTAATGGAGGATTGTGATGACAAATATAATGGAGCATTGTGATGACTAGGGCTTGGAGCATTATGATGACAAGGGCCATTGAAAATTTTCATGACAAGGTCGTGAAGCATTGTGATGACAAGGTGCTGGAGCATTGTGATGAGAAAACCATGGAGCCTTGTGAGACAAGTCTCATGGAGCATACTGATGAAAAGGGGCATGGAGCATTGTGATTAGTGTGTCTTGGAAAATTGTGATGACAAGGGCATGGAGCATTGTGATGAGAAGGCCAAGGAGCAGTCTGATGACATGCGTCATTGAGCTTTGTGATGACAAGGGCATGGAGCATTGTAATTACAGGCGTCTTGGAGCATTGTGATGAAAAAGGCATGGATCATTGTGATGAAAAAGGCATGGAGCCTTGTCATGACAGGGTTCAAGGAACATACAGAGAACAAGTGTCTGGGAGCATTTTGATGACAAGTGTATTGAGCATTGTGATGACAAAGGTCATGGAGCATTGTGATGAGAAGACCATAGATAATTGTGATGACGAGCGTCATGGGGCATTGTGATGACAAGCGTTATGGAATATTTTGATCACAAGGGTTTGGAGCAGTGTTATGACAGAGGTCATGGAGAATTTTGATTTCATTGTGATGACAATAGCCTGAAGCATTATGATGATGGGCATGGTGCATTGTGATGAGAGGGGTTATGGAACATTGTGATGTCAGGGATCATCGAACATTGTGATGATAAGTGCATGTAGCATTGTGATGACAGGAGTCATGGAACATTGTGATGACAGGGTTGAGGGAGTATTGTGATGAATAGTGATGTACCATTGTGATATCAGTGGTGAGAGAGCATTTTGATTTGAAGTGCATGGAGCATTGTGATGACAAGGTTTATGGAGCATTGTGATGACAAGATTGTGGAGCACTGTGACGACAAGCGCATGGTGCATTGTGATGACATGGGTCATGGAGCATTGTGCTGACAAGCGCATGGAGCATTGTGATGACAAGGGTCATGGAGCATTGTGCTGAGAAAGGCATAGAGCATTGTGATGACAAGGGTCAAAGAGCATTGTGATGAAATGTTCATGAAGCATTGTGGTTAAATAGGTCACAGAGACTGTTGATGACAAGGGCATGGACCATTGTGATGACAAAGGTCATGAAGCCTTGTGATGATTGGAGTCACGGAGCATTGTGATGACAGGGGTCATGGAGCATTGTGATAACAAGGGCATGGGGCATTGTGATGACAAGGGCATGGAGCATTGGTCTAATAAGTTTCATGGCTTATTGCGATGACAGTTGGAATGGCGCATTGTGATGACAAGGGCATGGAGCATTGTGATGACCAGGTCATTCATTATTGTGAAGACAGGTGTCAGGGAGCATTGTGATGACATATGTAATGGCCCATTGTGATGACAATGCCATGGAGCATTGTGATGCCAAGTGTCATGGAGGATTCTGATGACAAAGGTAATGGAGCATTGTGATGACAATGGCTTGGAGCATTGTGATGACAAGGGTCAGGGAGCATTGTGCTGACAAGTGCATGGAAAATTGTGATGATAAGGGACATGGAGCATTCTGATGACAAGCTTGTGGAGTATTTTGATGACAATGGCATGGAGCATTGGGATGAAAACGGCATGGTGCATTTTGATGAAAAAGGCATGGAGCCTTTTTGTGACAGGGTTCAAGGAGCATTCTGATGACAGGCATCATGGAGCATTGTGATGACAAGTGTTATGGAACATTGTGATCACAAGGGTTTGGAGCATTGTGATGACAGAGGTCATGGATCATTTTGATTTCAAGGAGCATGGAGCATTGTGATGACAAGGGCATGGAGCAATGTGATCCCAAGGTTCATGGAGGATTGTGATGGCAATGGTAATGGTGTATTGTGATGACAAGTGCATAGAACATTGTAATGACAAGGTCATGTAGCATTTTGCTGATAAAGGCATGGAGCATTGTGATGACAGGTGTCATGGAGCACTGTGATGACAAGCGTCACGGAGCATTGTGATTACAGGGGTCATGGAGCATTGGGATGACAAGGGCATGCATCATTGTGATGACAAGTGTCATGGAGAATTGGGCTGCAAATGTTCATGGAGTATTGTGATGACAGGGGTCATGGAGCATTGTGATAACTAGGGAATGGAGCATTGTGATGACAAGAGTCCCGGATCATTGTGTTGTCAGGTGATATTGAGCGTTGTGATGACTGTGGTCATGGAGCATTGTGATGATATTGGTCATGGAGCATTGTGATGAGAAGGTCATGGAGCATTGGGCTGAAAATGTTCATGGAGTATTGTGATGACAGGGGTCATGGAGCATTGTGATGATAAGGGAATGGAGAATTTTGATGACAATGTCCTGGAGCATTGTGATGAGAAGACCATGGAGCCTTGTGATGACAAGTCTCATGGAGCATTCTGATGAAAAGGGGCATGGACCATTGTGATTACAGGGGTCTTGGAGCATTGTGATGACAAGGGCATGGAGCATTGTGATGAGAAGGCCATGGAGCATTCTGATGACATGCATCATGGAGCTTTGTGATGACAAGGGCATGGAGCATTGTGATTACAGGGGTCTTGGAGCATTGTGATGAAAATGGCATGGATCATTGTGATGAAAAAGGCATGGAGCCTTGTCATGAAAGTGTTCAGGGAGCATACTGATGGCAAGAGTCAGGGAGCATTGTGATGACATGTGTATTGCACATTGTGATGACAAATGTCATGGGGCATTGTGATGAGAAGTCCATGGATAATTGTGATGACTAGCGTCATGAGGTATTGTGATGACAAGTGTTATGGAACATTGTGATCACAAGGGTTTGTAGCATTGTGATGACAGTGGTCATAGAGCATTTTGATTTCATTGTGATGACAAGAGCATGAAGCATTATGATGATGGGCATGGTGCATTGTGATGACAGGGTTCATGGAGCATTGTGATGAAAGGTGGCATGGAGCTTTGGTCTGACATGTTTCATGGATTATTTTGATGACAGTGGGCATGGCACATTGTGATGACAAGGGCATGGGGCATTGTGATGACAAGGTCATGGAGTATTGTGAAGACAGGTGTCAGGGAGCATTGTGATGACATATGTCATGTTCCATTGTGAAGACAAGAGCACGGAGCATTGTGATGCCAAGTGTCATGGAGGATTGTTGTGACAAAGGTAAAGGAGCATTGTGATGATAAGCGCATGGAGCATTGAGATGACAAGGGACATTGATAATTTTAATGTCCATGTCCTGAAACATTGTGATGACAAGCGCGTGGAGCTTCCTATGACAGGGGTCATGGAGCATTGTGATGACAAGTGCATGGAGTATTGTTATGACAAGAGCATATAACATTGTGATGAGAAGTGCCATGGAGCATTGTGATGACAAGGACGTGGAGAATTGTGAGGACAAGGGACACTGAGCTTTGAGATGACCAGGGCATGGAGCATTGTGATGGCAAAACCGTGGAGCATTGTGATGAGAAGACCATGGGTAATTGTGATGACGAGCATCATGGAGCACTGTAATGACAAGGGGCATGAAGCATTGTGATGACAGGTGTCAGGGAGCATTGTGATGACAGGGGTCATGGAGCATTGTGATGACAAGGGTACGGAACATTGTGATGAAAAGTGCCATTGAGAATTTTGATGATAAAGTCGTGAAGCATTGTGATGACAAACACTTGGAGCTTGCTATGACAGGGGTCATGGAACATTGCAATGACAAGTGCATGGAGAATTGTGATGAAACGAGCATGTAACTTTGTGATGAGAAGTGTCATGTAGCATTGTGATGACAAGTACGTGGAGAATTGTTATGACAAGGGACATGGAGCATTGTGATAACCAGGGAATGGAGCATTGTGTTGACAGGGGTCATGGAGCATTATTATGACAAGGGCCATGGTGCATTCTGATATAAGATATCACTTATGAAGGGAATGTAAACCTGGCTATATATGAACTGAATTAGGAAAGAGAACAGAGTCTCAGATTTAGAAAACACTCTTATGCTTGCTTAAGGGGGAAGGAGAGGTGGGGAGACACACAAAACCAGAGTTTGATATTAACACAGGTACCGTTCCATAATCCAAATACAGAAGAGACAAGCCCGACTCCTTCCTTGGTGAATGGGACTCAACACACCTATTACCCACAGAGAAATATATCTGACTAGTAAGGATCTTAAAACCTATGTATTGATATGTCTCCATAAGGGAACCAAGTGTGTCTAGAATGACATAAGCACGGCAGTGAGAATCAGCTCAAACCCACTATAAAAAGGAATTTCAAAACAAAACAAAGAAACAGTGAAATTCTTACACAACACCTTCAGGGGTTCTGATGAAACTTGGAATGACCCTATCTACAACAACAGCTGGATGTGGCATAAGGTTGTTCACCTGGGACTGAGAGGATTGGTGAGATTGGGTGAGAAAATGCAGACGCTTTAAAGCAATAATGCCTGCCACTGATTCCATGGTTCCCAACTCTCCAGGTAGAAGGGAATATCACTACAGTTATAACATGTATGGGAAACCTAGAGAATGGACACCCTCTGATGGTGAAAGGTTTCTAAAACTCTACTAATTTTTTTCCCTCCATGTGCTGCAGCTTGACATTCCAACTGCTTTAATATCAATCTCCCAACTTGGAGAGTCAGCCCCTATAACCTCCTGGTTCGCACAGTTGGCACATTGTGCAGAGGATATAAGGGAAGAGGGAGAACCAATGAGAGAGTAGCTGTAGGCATTTGGACGGCCACATGTCACTCTAATTTCCCGTCACAAAGAAGAATTAACCAAACTCTCAGCCTGCCCCACCCCCATAACTAGTATAGGTCCTGAAGCAAAATTGTGGGTTTGCGGTCAGCTCACAAAAACACAAGTTGAAAAATGGAGCTCAGGGGCACAGCAATTCACTAACTTGCAGAGTTATACAGGACTACTCTCTTCCAAAAATCTGTTGAGGAAAAGCCATGAGGCGGACTTGAAAATGAGGGAGATTTGCACGAAACAGATTTCCAGAAGTACATTGGAATCGCCTTTAAACACAGGAAAAGCATCACAACTTCGACAATTATGGAATTGTCCATAAAGGGTGCATGCGTTTTCTCCTGAATATATTCAGGAGAAAATGCATACACCCATTTTGGCCAACCAAGCAACCGCACAATGCAAATCAGCACTACAAAGAAGTATCACTTCTTACCACTCAAAAGGGATATCCGTAAAATGTGTAAAAACCAGAAAGGCAAGAGGGGCTCTAGAGAACAGGGAGCCTTGTTATGCTGATGGGTGGGATGCAGATTGCCAACAGCCACTCTGGAGGAGTGCATTGTGTTCCCTAAAAGAATTAAACAACAGAGTTTAACAACCTAAGGCACTTCCAGTCATGGGAATATACCTTGGGGAAATTGAAAATCAATAAGACACAGCCAACCCAAAATATAGGGCATCACTGCTTACAAGAACCTCGACTTCGGGACACCTGAAATATCCCAGTAAAGACAAAAATAGTAAAGAAATTGTGGTACATACGTACGATGGAATATCCCTCAGCCATGAAATCAATGTCATAAGGCCAGTAGCAGCATAATGAGTGGATTCATGTACGATGATTCTAACTGAAATAAGTCACACAGAAAAAGAAACTTATCATAAGATATCACTTATGAAGGTCTTGTAAACATGGCTACACATGAACTGAATTAGGAAAGAGAAGAGTCTCATATTTAGAAAACACTCTTATGCCTGCTCAAGAGGAAAGGAGAGGTGGGGTGATGCATAAAACCAGAGTTTGATATTAGCACAGGTACGGTTGCATAATCCAAATACAAAATAGACAAGACCTACTCTTTCCTCACTGAACGGGGCTCAACACCCCTATTCCCCGCAGAGTAGTATATCTGACTAGTAAGAATCTTAAAACCTATGTATTGATATGTCTCCATAAGGTAACCAAGTGTGTCTAGAATGACATAAACACGGCAGAGAGAATCAGCTCAAACCCACTATAAAAATGAATTTCAAAACAAAACAAATAAACAGTGAAATTCTTACACAATACCTTCAGGGGTTCTGATGAAACTTAGAATGACCCTATCTACAACGACAGCTGGATGTGGCATAAGGCTGGTCACTTGGGACTGAGAGGATTGGTGAGATTGGGTGAGAAAATGCAGACCGTTTAAAGCAATAATACCTGGCACCCATTCTATGGGTCCCAACTCTCCAGGTAGAAGGGAATATCACTACAGTTATAACATGTATGGGAAACCTCGAGAATGGACACCATCTGATGGTGAAAGGTTTCTAAAACTCTACTAATTTTTTTCTCTCCTTGTGCACCAGTTTGACATTCCAACTGCTTTAGTATCAATCTCCCAAATTGGAGATTCAGCACCTATAACATCCTGGTTCGCACAGTTGGCACGTTGTGTAGAGGATATAAGGGAAGAGGGAGAAACAATTAGAGGTAGCTGTAGGCATTTGGAAGGCCACATGTCACTCTAAATTCCCGTCACGAAGAAGAATTAACAAACTCTGAGCCAGCCCCCCCAATGGAACCAGTATAGGTCCTGAAGCAAAATTGTGGATTGGCAGTCAGCTCACAAAAACGCGAGTTGAAAAATGGAACTCAGGGGCACAGCAATTCACTAACTTGCAGAGTTATAAAGGACTACTCTCTTCCAAAAATCTGTTGAGAGAAAGCCATGATGCGGACTTGAAAATGAGGCAGAAGTGCATGAAACAGATTTCCAGAAGTACATTGGAATCGCCTTTAAACACAGGAAAAGCATCACAACTTCGACAATTATGGAATTGTCCATAAAGGGTGCATGCGTTTTCTCCTGAATATATTCAGGAGAAAACGCATACACCCATTTTGGCCAACCAAGCAACCGCACAATGCAAATCTGCACTACAAAGAAGTATCACTTCCAACCGGTCAAAAGGGACATCCGTAAAATGTGTAAAAACACGAAAGGCAAGACAGGATCTGGAGAACAGGGAGCCCTGTTATGGGGATGGGTGGGATGTAAATTGCCAACAGCCACTCTGGAGGAGTGCATTGTGTTCCCAAAAAGAATTAACAACAGTGCTTCACAACCTAAGGCACTTCCAGTCACGGGAATATACCTTGGGAAAATTGAAAATCAATAAGACACAGCCACCCCAAAATTTATGGCAGCACTGCTTATAAGAACCTCGACTTCGGGACACCTTATAAATACAAGGAAAGACAAAAATGGTAAAGAAATTGTGGTACATACGTATGATGGAATATCCCACAGCCATGAAGTCAATGTCATAAGGCAAGTAGCAGCATAATGAAGGGATTCATGTACGATGATTCTAACTGAAAAAATCACACAGAAAAATAAACTTATCATAAGATATCACTTATGACGGGTATATAAACATGGCTACACATGGAAGGAATTAGGAAAGGGAACAGAGTCTCATATTTAGAAAACACTCTTATGCATGCTTAAGGGGAAAGCAGAGGTGGGGTGATGAATAAAACCAGAGTTTGATATTAGCACAGGTACGGTTCCATAATCCAAATACAGAATAGACAAGACCTACACCTTCCTCAGTGAAAGGGACTCAAAACCCCATATTTCCCGCAGAGGAATATATCTTACGAGTAAGAATCTTAAAACCTATGTATTGATATGTCTCTCTAAGGGAATCAAGTGTGTCTACACTGGCATAAACTTGGCAGTGAGAATCAGCTCAAACCCACTATAAAAAGGAATTTAAAACATAACAAAAAAACTGGGAAATTCTTTACAATTCCTTCAGGGTCTCTGATGAAACCTGGAATGACCCTATCTACAATGACAGCTGGATGTGGCATAAGGAGGGACACTTGGGACTGAGACGATTGGTGAGATTGGGTGAGCAAATGCAGACCCTTTAAAGCACAAATACCTGGAACCCATTCCATGGGTCCCAACTCTCCAGATTGAAGGGAATATTACTACAGCTATAACATGTACGGGAAACCTAGAGAACGGACACAATGTGAATACGAAAGGTTTCTAAAACTCAACGAATAGTCCCTCTCCTGGTGCTCCGGTTTGACTTTCCATCTGCTTTACTATCAATCTCCCAACTTGGAGAGACAGCCCCTTTAACCTCCTGGTTCGCACAGGTTGCCAATTTGGCAGAGGATGAAAGGGAAGAGGGAGAACCAATGAGAGAGTAGCTGTTAGGCACTTGGATGTGCACATATCACTGTAATTTCCTGGCAAGAAGAAGAATTATCCAAAGTCTCAGGCCCCCACCGGGAACCAGCATAGGTCCTGAACCAAAATTTTGGACTTGCGGTCAGCTCACCAAAAACGAGTTGAAAAATGGAGCTCAGGGGCACAGCAATTCACAAACTGGCCGAGTAATAAAGGACAACTATCGTCCAAAAATCTGTTGAGGGAAGGCAACGAGGCGGACTTGAAAGCGAGGCAGAATAGCAGGAAACAGATTTCAAGAGGTACGTTGGAATCGCCTTTAAAGCACAGGAAGAGGGGCACAACTTCGACAATGATGCACTTGGCCAAAAAGGGCGTATGTGTTTTCTCCTGAATATATTCAGGAGAAAACGCATACGCCCTTTTTGGCCAAGCAAGCAAGCGGGCAATGCAAATCTGCACTACAAAGAAGTATCACTTCCCACCGGTCAAAAGGGACATCCACAAAATGTGTAAAAACCAGAAAGGCAAGACAGGCCCTGGAGAACAGGGAGCCTTGTTATGCTGAAGGGCGCGATGTAAATTGCCAACTGCCGCTGTGGAGGAGTACATTGTGTTCCCTAAAACAAGTAAAGAACAGAGCTACACAGCCAAGGGCACTTCCAGTCTAGGGAATATACCTTGGGAAAACTGAAACTCAATAAGACAGAGCCACCCCAAAATTTAGGGCTGCACTGCTTACAAGGACCTCAACTTGGGTACACCTTAAATATCCCAGGAAATATAAAAATGGTTCAAAAAATTGTGATACTTACGTACGATGGAATATCCCTCAGCCATGAAATCAATGTCATAAGACCAGTAGCAGCAAAATGGGTGGATTCAGGTACGATGATTCTAAGTGAAATAAGTCACACAGAAAAAGAAACTTATCATAAGATATCACTTATGAAGATCCTGTAAACATGGCTACACTTGAACTGAGTTAGGAAAGAGAACAGTGCCACACATTTAGAAAGCACTCTTATGCCTGCTTAAGGGGGAAGGAGAGGTGGGATGATACATAAAACCAGAGTTTGATATAAGCACAGGTACCTTTCCAAAAACCAACTATGGAATAAACAAGACCTACACCTTCCTCAGTGAAAGGGACTCAAAACCCCATATTTCCCGCAGAGGAATATATCTGACGAGTAAGAATCTTAAAACCTATGTATTGATATGTCTCTCTAAGGGAATCAAGTGTGTCTAGACTGGCATAAACTTGGCAGCGAGAATCAGCTCAAACCCACTATAAAAAGGAATTTCAAAAACAAAACAAAAAAACTGGGAAATTCTTTACAATTCCTTCAGGGTCTCTGATGAAACCTGGAATGACCCTATCTACAATGACAGCTGGATGTGGCATAAGGAGGGACACTTGGGACTGAGACGATTGGTGAGATTAGGTGAGCAAATGCAGACCCTAAAAGCACAAATGCCTGACACTCATTCCATGGGTCCCAACTCTCCAGGTTGAAGGGAATATTACTACAGCTATAACATGTACGGGAAACCTAGAGAACGGACACACTGTGAATACGAAAGGTTTCTAAAACTCAACGAATTGTCCCTCTCCTGGTGCCCTGGTTTGACTTTCCATCTGCTTTACTATCAATCTCCCAACTTGGAGAGACAGCCCCTTTAACCTCCTGGTACTCACAGGTTGCCAATTTGGCAGAGGATGAAAGGGAAGAGGGAGAACCAATGCGAGAGTAGCTGTTAGGCATTTGGACGGGCACATATCACTCTAACTTCCCGGCAGGAAGAAGAATTAACCAAAGTCTCAGCCACCCACCGGGAACCAGCATAGGTCCTGAACCAAAATTTTGGACTTGCGGTCAGCTCACGAAACATGAGTTGAAAAATGGAGCTCAGGGGCACAGCAATTCACAAACTGGCTGAGTAATAAAGGACAACTATCGTCCAAAAATCTGTTGAGGGAAGGCAACGAGGCGGACTTGAAAGCGAGGCAGAATAGCAGGAAACAGATTTCAAGAGGTACGTTGGAATCGCCTTTAAAGCACAGGAAGAGGGGCACAACTTCGACAATGATGCACTTGGCCAAAAAGGGCGTATGCGTTTTCTCCTGAATATATTCAGGAGAAAACGCATACGCCCTTTTTGGCCAAGCAAGCAAGCGGGCAATGCAAATCTGCACTACAAAGAAGTATCACTTCCCACCGGTCAAAAGGGACATCCACAAAATGTGTAAAAACCAGAAAGGCAAGACAGGCCCTGGAGAACAGGGAGCCTTGTTATGCTGATGGGCGGGATGTAAATTGTCAACTGCCTCTCTGGAGGAGTGTATTGTGTTCCCTAAAACAAGTAAAGAACAGAGCTACAGAGCCAAGGGCACTTCCAGTCTAGGGAATATACCTTGGGAAAACTGAAAATCAATAAGACAGAGCCACCCCAAAATTTAGGGCTGCACTGCTTACAAGGACCTCAACTTGGGTACACCTTAAATATCCCAGGAAATATAAAAATGGTTCAAAAAATTGTGGTACTTACGTACGATGGAATATCCCTCAGCCATGAAATCAATGTCATAAGACCAGTAGCAGCAAAATGGGTGGATTCAGGTACGGTGATTCTAAGTGAAATAAGTCACACAGAAAAAGAAACTTATCATAAGATATCACTTATGAAGATCCTGTAAACATGGCTACACTTGAACTGAGTTAGGAAAGAGAACAGTGTCTCACATTTAGAAAACACTCTTATGCCAGCTTAAGGGGGAAGGACAGGTGGGGTGATGCATAAAACCACAGTTTGCTATAAGCACAGGTACCGTTCCAAAAACCAACTATGGAATAGACAAGACCTACACCTTCCTCAGTGAAAGGGACTCAAAACCCCATATTTCCCGCAGAGGAATATATCTGGCTAGTAAGAATCTTAAAACCTATGTATTGATATGTCTCCATCAGGGAATCAAGTGTGTCTAGACTGGCATAAACATGGCAGCGAGAATCAGCTCAAACCCACTATAAAAAGGAATTTCAAAAACAAAACAAAAAAACTGGGAAATTCTTTACAATTCCTTCAGGGTCTCTGATGAAACCTGGAATGACCCTATCTACAATGACAGCTGGATGTGGCATAAGGAGGGACACTTGGGACTGAGACGATTGGTGAGATTGGGTGAGCAAATGCAGACCCTAAAAGCACAAATGCCTGACACCCATTCCATGGGTCCCAACTCTCCAGGTTGAAGGGAATATTACTACAGCTATAACATGTACGGGAAACCTAGAGAACGGACACACTGTGAATACGAAAGGTTTCTAAAACTCAACGAATTGTCCCTCTCCTTGTGCCCTGGTTTGACTTTCCATCTGCTTTACTATCAATCTCCCAACTTGGAGAGACAGCCCCTTTAACCTCCTGGTTCTCACAGGTTGCCAATTTGGCAGAGGATGAAAGGGAAGAGGGAGAACCAATGAGAGAGTAGCTGTTAGGCATTTGGACGGGCACATATCACTCTAACTTCCCGGCAGGAAGAAGAATTAACCAAAGTCTCAGCCACCCACCGGGAACCAGCATAGGTCCTGAACCAAAATTTTGGACTTGCGGTCAGCTCACCAAAAACGAGTTGAAAAATGGAGCTCAGGGGCACAGCAATTCACAGGCTGGCCGAGTAATAAAGGACAACTATCGTCCAAAAATCTGTTGAGGGATGGCAACGAGGTGGACTTGAAACCGAGGCAGAAGAGCAGGAAACTGATTTCAAGAGGTACGTTGGAATCGCCTTTAAAGCACAGGAAGAGGGGCACAACTTCAACAATGATGCACTTGGCCAAAAAGGGCGTATGCCTTTTCTCCTGAATATATTCAGGAGAAAACGCATACGCCCTTTTTGGCCAAGCAAGCAAGCGGGCAATGCAAATCCGCACTACAAAGAAGTGTCACTTCCCACCGGTCAAAAGGGACATCCACAAAATGTGTAAAAACCAGAAAGGCAAGACAGGCCCTGGAGAACAGGGAGCCTTGTTATGCTGATGGGTGGGATGTAAATTGCCTACTGCCGCTCTGGAGGAGTACATTGTGTTCACTAAAACAAGTAAAGAACAGAGCTACAGAGCCAAGGGCACTTCCAGTCTAGGGAATATACCTTGGGAAAATTGAAAATCAATAAGACAGTGCCACCCCAAAATTTAGGGCTGCACTGCTTAAAAGGACCTCAACTTGGGTCCACCTTAAATATCCCAGGAAATATAAAAATGGTTCAAAAAATTGTGGTACTTACGTACGATGGAATATCCCTCAGCCATGAAAGCAATGTCATAAGACCACTAGCAGCAAAAGAGGTGGATTCAGGTACGATGATTCTAAGTGAAATAAGTGACACAGAAAAAGAAACTTATCATAATATATCACTTATGAAGATCCTGTAAACATGGCTACATTTGAACTGAGTTAGGAAAGAGAACAGTGTCTCACATTTAGAAAACACTCTTATGCCTGCTTAAGGGGGAAGGAGAGGTGGGGTGATGCATAAAACCAGAGTTTGCTATAAGCACAGGTACCGTTCCAAAAACCAACTATGGAATAGACAAGACCTACACCTTCCTCAGTGAAAGGGACTCAAAATACCATATTTCCCGCAGAGGAATATATCTGACTAGTAAGGATCTTAAAACCTATGTATTGATATGTCTTCGTAAGGGAATCAAGTGTGTCTAGACTGGCATAAACATGGCAGCGAGAATCAGCTCAAACCCACTATAAAAAGGAATTTCAAAAACCAAACAAAAAAACTGGGAAATTCTTTACAATTCCTTCAGGGTCTCTGATGAATCCTGGAATGACCCTATCTACAATGACAGCTGGATGTGGCATAAGGAGGGACACTTGGGACTGAGACGATTGGTGAGATTGGGTGAGCAAATGCAGACCCATTAAAGCACAAATGCCTGGCACCCATTCCATGGGTCCCAACTCTCCAGGTTGAAGGGAATATTACTACAGCTATAACATGTATGGGAAACCTAGAGAACGGACACACTGTGAATACGAAAGGTTTCTAAAACTCAACGAATAGTCCCTCTCCTGGTGCTCCGGTTTGACTTTCCATCTTCTTTACTATCAACCTCCCAACTTGGAGAGACTGCCCCTTTAACCTCCTGGTTGGCACAGGTTTCCAATTTGGCAGAGGATGAAAGGGAAGAGGGAGAACCAATGAGAGAGTAGCTGTTAGGCATTTGGACGGGCACATATCACTGTAATTTCCCGGCAGGAAGAAGAATTAACCAAAGTCTCAACCCCCACCGGGAACCAGCAGAGGTCCTGAACCAAAATGTTGGACTTGCGGTCAGCTCACCAAAAACGAGTTGAAAAATGGAGCTCAGGGGCACAGCAATTCACAACTGGCCGAGTAATAAAGGACAACTATCGTCCAAAAATCTGTTGAGGGAAGGCAACGAGGCGGACTTGAAAGCGAGGCAGAATAGCAGGAAACAGATTTCAAGAGGTACGTTGGAATCGCCTTTAAAGCACAGGAAGAGGGGCACAACGTCGACAATGATGCAATTGGCAAAAAAGGGCATATGCGTTTTCTCCTAAATATATTCAGGAGAAAACGCATACGCCCTTTTTGGCAAAGCAAGCAAGCGGGCAATGCAAATCTGCACTACAAAGAAGTATCACATCCCAAAGGTCAAAAGGGACATCCACACAATGTGTAAAAACCAAAAAGGCAAGACAGGCCCTGGAGAACAGGGAGCATTGTTATGCTGATGGGCGGGATGTAAATTGCCAACTGCCTCTCTGGAGGAGTACATTGTGTTCCCTAAAACAAGTACAGAACAGAGCTACAGAGCCAAGGGCACTTCCAGTCTAGGGAATATACCTTGGGAAAACTGAAAATCAATAAGACAGAGCCACCCCAAAATTTAGGGCTGCACTGCTTACAAGGACCTCAACTTGGGTACACCTTAAATATCCCAGGAAATATAAAAATGGTTCAAAAAATTGTGGTACTTACGTACGATGGAATATCCCTCAGCCATGAAATCAATGTCATAAGACCAGTAGCAGCAAAATGGTTGGATTCAGGTATGATGATTCTAAGTGAAATATGTCACACAAAAAAAGAAACATCATAAGATATCACTTATGAAGATCCTGTAAACATTGCTACACTTGAACTGAGTTAGGAAAGAGAACAGTGCCTCACATTTAGAAAACACTCTTATGCCTGCTTAAGGGGGAAGGAGAGGTGGGGTGATGCATAAAACCAGAGTTTGCTATAAGCACAGGTACCGTTCCAAAAACCAACTATGGAATAGACAAGACCTACACCTTCCTCAGTGAAAGGGACTCAAAACCCCATACTTCCCGCAGAGGAATATATCTGGCTAGTAAGAATCTTAAAACCTATGTATTGATATGTCTCCGTGAGGGAATCAAGTGTGTCTAGACTGGCATAAATATGGCAGCGAGAATCAGCTCAAACCCACTATAAAAAGGAATTTCAAAAACAAAACAAAAAAACTGGGAAATTCTTTACAATTCCTTCAGGGTCTCTGATGAAACCTGGAATGACGCTATCTACAATGACAGCTGGATGTGGCATAAGGAGGGACACTTGGGACTGAGACGATTGGTGAGATTGGGTGAGCAAATGCAGACACTTTAAAGCACAAATACCTGGCACCCATTCCATGGGTCCAAACTCTCCAGGTTGAAGGGAATATTACTACAGCTATAACATGTACGGGAAACCTAGAGAACGGACACACTGTGAATACGAAAGGTTTCTAAAACTCAACGAATAGTCCCTCTCCTGGTGCTCCGGTTTGACTTTCCATCTGCTTTACTATCAACCTCCCAACTTGGAGAGACAGCCCCTTTAACCTCCTGGTTCGCAAAGGTTGCCAATTTGGCAGAGGATGAAAGGGAAGAGGGAGAACCAATGAGAGAGTAGCTGTTAGGCATTTGGAAGGGCACATATCACTGTAATTCCCTGGCAGGAAGAAGAATTAACCAAAGTCTCAGCGCCCCACCTGGAACCAGCATAGGTTCTGAATCAAAATGTTGGACTTTCGGTCAGCTCACCAAAAACGAATTGAAAAATGGAGCTCAGGGGCACAGCAATTCACAAACTGGCCGAGTAATAAAGGACAACTATCGTCCAAAAATCTGTTGAGGGAAGGCAACGAGGCGGACTTGAAAGCGAGGCAGAATAGCAGGAAACAGATTTCAAGAGGTACGTGGGAATCGCCTTTAAAGCACAGGAAGAGGGGCACAACTTCGACAATGATGCACTCGGCCATAAAGGGCGTATGCGTTTTCTCCTGAATATATTCAGGAGAAAACGCATACGCCATTGTTGGCCAAGCAAGCAAGCGGGCAATACAAATCCACACTACAAAGAAGTATCACTTCCCACCGGTCAAAAGGGACATCCACAAAATGTGTAAAAACCAGAAAGGCAAGACAGGCCCTGGAGAACAGGGAGCCTTGTTATGCTGATGGGCGGGATGTAAATTGCCAACTGCCTCTCTGGAGGAGTGTATTGGGTTCCCTAAAACAAGTAAAGAACAGAGCTACAGAGCCAAGGGCACTTCCAGTCTAGGGAATATACCTTGGGAAAACTGAAAATCAATAAGACAGAGCCACCCCAAAATTTAGGGCTGCACTGCTTACAAGGACCTCAACTTGGGTACACCTTAAATATCCCAGGAAATATAAAAATGGTTCAAAAAATTGTGGTACTTACGTACGATGGAATATCCCTCAGCCATGAAATCAATGTCATAAGACCAGTAGCAGCAAAATGGGTGGATTCAGGTACGATGATTCTAAGTGAAATAAGTCACACAGAAAAAGAAACTTATCATAAGATATCACTTATGAAGATCCTGTAAACATGGCTACATTTGAACTGAGTTAGGAAAGAGAACAGTGTCTCACATTTAGAAAACACTCTTATGACTGCTTAAGGGGGAATGAGAGGTGGGGTGATGCATAAAACCACAGTTTGATATAAGCACAGGTACCGTTCCAAAAACCAACTATGGAATAGACAAGACCTACACCTTCCTCAGTGAAAGGGACTCAAAACCCCATATTTCCCGCAGAGGAATATATCTGACTAGTAAGAATCTTAAAACCTATGCATTGATATGTCTCCGTGAGGGAATCAAGTGTTTCTAGACTGGCATAAACATGGCACCGAGAATCAGCTCAAACCCACTATGAAAAGGAATTTAAAAACAAAACAAAAAAAACTGGGAAATTCTTTACAATTACTTCAGGGTCTGTGATGAAACTTGGAATGACCCTATCTACAACGACAGCTGGATATGGCATAAGGCTGGACACTTGGGACTGAGACGATTGGTGAGATTGGGTGAGCAAATGCAGACACTTTAAAGCAAAAATGCCTGGCACCCATTCCATGGGTCCCAACTCTCCAGGTTGAAGGGAATATTACTACAGCTCTAACATGTACGGGAATCCTAGAGAACGGACACACTGTGAATACGAAAGGTTTCTAAAACTCAACGAATAGTCCCTCTCCTAGTGCTCCAGTTTGACTTTCCATCTGTTTTACTATCAACCTCCCAACTTGGAGAGACAGCCCCTTTAACCTCCTGGTTCGCACAGTTTTCCAAATTGCCAGAGGATGAAAGGGAAGAGGGAGAACCAATGAGAGAGTAGCTGTTAGGCATTTGGACGGGCACATATCACTGTAATTTCCCGGCAGGAAGAAGAATTATCCAAAGTCTCAGCCCCCCACCGGGAACCAGCATAGGTCCTGAACCAAAATTTTGGACTTGCGGTCAGCTCACCAAAAACGAGTTGAAAAATGGAGCTCAGGGGCACAGCAATTCACAAACTGGCCGAGTAATAAAGGACAACTATCGTCCAAAAATCTGTTGAGGGAAGGCAACGAGGCGGACTTGAAAGCGAGGCAGAATAGCAGGAAACAGATTTCAAGAGGTACGTTGGAATCGCCTTTAAAGCACAGGAAGAGGGGCACAACTTTGACAATGATGCACTTGGCCAAAAAGGGCGTATGCGTTTTCTCCTGAATATATTCAGGAGAAAACGCATACGCCCTTTTTGGCCAAGCAAGCAAGCGGGCAATGCAAATCTGCACTACAAAGAAGTATCACTTCCCACCGGTCAAAAGAGACATCCACAAAATGTGTAAAAGCCAGAAAGGCAAGACAGGTCCTGGAGAACAGGGAGCCTTGTTATGCTGATGGGCGGGATGTAAATTGCCACCTGCCTCCCTGAAGGAGTGCATTGTGTTCCCTAAAACAAGTAAAGAACAGAGCTACAGAGCCAAGGGCACTTCCAGTCTAGGGAATATACCTTGGGAAAACTGAAAATCAATAAGACAGAGCCACCCCAAAATTTAGGGCTGCACTGCTTACAAGGACCTCAACTTGGGTACACCTTAAATATCCCAGGAAATATAAAAATGGTTCAAAAAATTGTGGTACTTACGTACGATGGAATATCCCTCAGCCATGAAATCAATGTCATAAGACCAGTAGCAGCAAAATGGGTGGATTCAGGTACGGTGATTCTAAGTGAAATAAGTCACACAGAAAAAGAAACTTATCATAAGATATCACTTATGAAGTTCCTGTAAACATGGCTACACTTGAACTGAGTTAGGAAAGAGAACAGTGTCTCTCATTTAGAAAACACTCTTATGCCTGCTTAAGGGGGAAGGAGAGGTGGGGTGATGCATAAAACCAGAGTTTGCTATAAGCACAGGTACCGTTCCAAAAACCAACTATGGAATAGACAAGACCTACACCTTCCTCAGTGAAAGGGACTCAAAACCCCATATTTCCCGCAGAGGAATATATCTGGCTAGTAAGAATCTTAAAACCTATGTATTGATATGTCTCCGTGAGGGAATCAAGTGTGTCTAGACTGGCTTAAACATGGCAGCGAGAATCAGCTCAAACCCACTATAAAAAGGAATTTCAAAAACAAAACAAAAAAACTGGGAAATTCTTTACAATTCCTTCAGGGTCTCTGATGAAACCTGGAATGACCCTATCTACAATGACAGCTGGATGTGGCATAAGGAGGGACACTTGGGACTGAGAGGATTGGTGAGATTGGGTGAGCAAATGCAGACACTTTAAAGCACAAATGCCTGGCACCCATTCCATGGGTCCCAACTCTCCAGGTTGAAGGGAATATTACTACATCTATAACATGTACGGGAAACCTAGAGAACGGACACACTGTGAATACGAAAGGTTTCTAAAACTCAACGAATAGTCCCTCTCCTGGTGCTCCGGTTTGACTTTCCATCTGCTTTACTATCAACCTCCCAACTTGGAGAGACAGCCCCTTTAACCTCCTGGTTCCCACAGGTTGCCAATTTGGCAGAGGATGAAAGGGAAGAGGGAGAACCAATGAGAGAGTAGCTGTTAGGCACTTGGACGGGCACATATCACTGTAAATTCCCGGCAGGAAGAATTATCCAAAGTCTCAGCCCCCCACCGGGAACCAGCATAGGTCCTGAACCAAAATTTTGGACTTGCGGTCAGCTCACCAAAAACGAGTTGAAAAATGGAGCTCAGGGGCACAGCAATTCACAAACTGGCTGAGTAATAAAGGACAACTATCGTCCAAAAATCTGTTGAGGGAAGGCAACGAGGCGGACTTGAAAGCGAGGCAGAATAGCAGGAAACAGATTTCAAGAGGTACGTTGGAATCGCCTTTAAAGCACAGGAAGAGGGGCACAACTTCGACAATGATGCACTTGGCCAAAAAGGGCGTATGCGTTTTCTCCTGAATATATTCAGGAGAAAACGCATACGCCCTTTTTTGGCCAAGCAAGCAAGCGGGCAATGCAAATCTGCACTACAAAGAAGTATCACTTCCCACCGGTCAAAAGGGACATCCACAAAATGTGTAAAAGCCAGAAAGGCAAGACAGGCCCTGGAGAACAGGGAGCCTTGTTATGCTGATGGGCGGGATGTAAATTGCCACCTGCCACCCTGAAGGAGTGCATTGTGTTCCCTAAAACAAGTAAACAACAGAGCTACAGAGCCAAGGGCACTTCCTGTCTAGGGAATATACCTTGGGAAAACTGAAAATCAATAAGACAGAGCCACCCCAAAATTTAGGGCTGCAATGCTTACAAGGACCTCAACTTGGGTACACCTTAAATATCCCAGGAAATATAAAAATGGTTCAAAAAATTGTGATACTTACGTACGATGGAATATCCCTCAGCCATGAAATCAATGTCATAAGACCAGTAGCAGCAAAATGGGTGGATTCAGGTACGATGATTCTAAGTGAAATAAGTCACACAGAAAAAGAAACTTATCATAAGATATCACTTATGAAGATCCTGTAAACATGGCTACACTTGAACTGAGTTAGGAAAGAGAACAGTGCCACACATTTAGAAAACACTCTTATGCCTGCTTAAGGGGGAAGGAGAGGTGGGATGATACATAAAACCAGAGTTTGATATAAGCACAGGTACCTTTCCAAAAACCAACTATGGAATAAACAAGACCTACACCTTCCTCAGTGAAAGGGACTCAAAACCCCATATTTCCCGCAGAGGAATATATCTGACGATTAAGAATCTTAAAACCTATGTATTGATATGTCTCTCTAAGGGAATCAAGTGTGTCTAGACTGGCATAAACTTGGCAGTGAGAATCAGCTCAAACCCACTATAAAAAGGAATTTAAAACATAACAAAAAAACTGGGAAATTCTTTACAATTCCTTCAGGGTCTCTGATGAAACCTGGAATGACCCTATCTACAATGACAGCTGGATGTGGCATAAGGAGGGACACTTGGGACTGAGACGATTGGTGAGATTGGGTGAGCAAATGCAGACCCTTTAAAGCACAGATACCTGGAACCCATTCCATGGGTCCCAACTCTCCAGATTGAAGGGAATATTACTACAGCTATAACATGTACGGGAAACCTAGAGAACGGACACAATGTGAATACGAAAGGTTTCTAAAACTCAACGAATAGTCCCTCTCCTGGTGCTCCGGTTTGACTTTCCATCTTCTTTACTATCAACCTCCCAACTTGGAGAGACAGCCCCTTTAACCTCCTGGTTCGCACAGGTTGCCAATTTGGCAGAGGATGAAAGGGAAGAGGGAGAACCAATGAGAGAGTAGCTGTTAGGCACTTGGACGTGCACATATCACTGTAATTTCCTGGCAAGAAGAAGAATTATCCAAAGTCTCAGCCCCTCACCGGGAACCAGCATAGGTCCTGAACCAAAATTTTGGACTTGCGGTCAGCTCACCAAAAACGAGTTGAAAAATGGAGCTCAGGGGCACAGCAATTCACAAACTGGCCGAGTAATAAAGGACAACTATCGTCCAAAAATCTGTTGAGGGAAGGCAACGAGGCGGACTTGAAAGCGAGGCAGAATAGCAGGAAACAGATTTCAAGAGGTACGTTGGAATCGCCTTTAAAGCACAGGAAGAGGGGCACAACTTCGACAATGATGCACTTGGCCAAAAAGGGCGTATGTGTTTTCTCCTGAATATATTCAGGAGAAAACGCATACGCCCTTTTTGGCCAAGCAAGCAAGCGGGCAATGCAAATCTGCACTACAAAGAAGTATCACTTCCCACCGGTCAAAAGGGACATCCACAAAATGTGTAAAAACCAGAAAGGCAAGACAGGCCCTGGAGAACAGGGAGCCTTGTTATGCTGAAGGGCGCGATGTAAATTGCCAACTGCCGCTGTGGAGGAGTACATTGTGTTCCCTAAAACAAGTAAAGAACAGAGCTACACAGCCAAGGGCACTTCCAGTCTAGGGAATATACCTTGGGAAAACTGAAACTCAATAAGACAGAGCCACCCCAAAATTTAGGGCTGCACTGCTTACAAGGACCTCAACTTGGGTACACCTTAAATATCCCAGGAAATATAAAAATGGTTCAAAAAATTGTGGTATTAACGTACGATGGAATATCCCTCAGACATGAAATCAATGTCATAAGACCAGTAGCAGCAAAATGGGTGGATTCAGGTACGATGATTCTAAGTGAAATAAGTCACACAGAAAAAGAAACTTATCATAAGATATCACTTATGAAGATCCTGTAAACATGGCTACACTTGAACAGAGTTAGGTAAGAGAACAGTGTCTCACATTTAGAAAACACTCTTATGCCTGCTTAAGGGGGAAGGAGAGGTGGGGTGATGCATAAAACCAGAGTTTGCTATAAGCACAGGTACCGTTCCAAAAACCAACTATGGAATAGACAAGACCTACACCTTCCTCAGTGATAGGGACACAAAACACCATATTTCCCGCAGAGGAATATATCTGACTAGTAAGAATCTTAAAACCTATGGATTGATATGTCTCTGTAAGGGAATCAAGTGTGTCTACACTGGCATAAACATAGCAGCGAGAATCAGCTCAAACCCACTATAAAAAGGAATTTCAAAAACAAAACAAAAAAACTGGGAAATTCTTTACAATTCCTTCAGGGTCTCTGATGAAACCTGGAATGACCCTATCTACAATGACAGCTGGATGTGGCATAAGGAGGGACACTTGGGACTGAGACGATTGGTGAGATTAGGTGAGCAAATGCAGACCCTAAAAGCACAAATGCCTGACACCCATTCCATGGGTCCCAACTCTCCAGGTTGAAGGGAATATTACTACAGCTATAACATGTACGGGAAACCTAGAGAACGGACACACTGTGAATACGAAAGGTTTCTAAAACTCAACGAATTGTCCCTCTCCTGGTGCCCTGGTTTGACTTTCCATCTGCTTTACTATCAATCTCCCAACTTGGAGAGACAGCCCCTTTAACCTCCTGGTTCTCACAGGTTGCCAATTTGGCAGAGGATGAAAGGGAAGAGGGAGAACCAATGAGAGAGTAGCTGTTAGGCATTTGGACGGGCACATATCACTCTAACTTCCCGGCAGGAAGAAGAATTAACCAAAGTCTCAGCCACCCACCGGGAACCAGCATAGGTCCTGAACCAAAATTTTGGACTTGCGGTCAGCTCACCAAACACGAGTTGAAAAATGGAGCTCAGGGGCACAGCAATTCACAAACTGGCTGAGTAATAAAGGACAACTATCGTCCAAAAATCTGTTGAGGGAAGGCAACGAGGCGGACTTGAAAGCGAGGCAGAATAGCAGGAAACAGATTTCAAGAGGTACGTTGGAATCGCCTTTAAAGCACAGGAAGAGGGGCACAACTTCGACAATGATGCACTTGGCCAAAAAGGGCGTATGCGTTTTCTCCTGAATATATTCAGGAGAAAACGCATACGCCCTTTTTGGCCAAGCAAGCAAGCGGGCAATGCAAATCTGCACTACAAAGAAGTATCACTTCCCACCGGTCAAAAGGGACATCCACAAAATGTGTAAAAACCAGAAAGGCAAGACAGGCCCTGGAGAACAGGGAGCCTTGTTATGCTGATGGGCGGGATGTAAATTGCCAACTGCCTCTCTGGAGGAGTGTATTGTGTTCCCTAAAACAAGTAAAGAACAGAGCTACAGAGCCAAGGGCACTTCCAGTCTAGGGAATATACCTTGGGAAAACTGAAAATCAATAAGACAGAGCCACCCCAAAATTTAGGGCTGCACTGCTTACAAGGACCTCAACTTGGGTACACCTTAAATATCCCAGGAAATATAAAAATGGTTCAAAAAATTGTGGTACTTACGTACGATGGAATATCCCTCAGCCATGAAATCAATGTCATAAGACCAGTAGCAGCAAAATGGGTGGATTCAGGTACGGTGATTCTAAGTGAAATAAGTCACACAGAAAAAGAAACTTATCATAAGATATCACTTATGAAGATCCTGTAAACATGGCTACACTTGAACTGAGTTAGGAAAGAGAACAGTGTCTCACATTTAGAAAACACTCTTATGCCAGCTTAAGGGGGAAGGAGAGGTGGGGTGATGCATAAAACCAGAGTTTGCTATAAGCACAGGTACCGTTCCAAAAACCAACTATGGAATAGACAAGACCTACACCTTCCTCAGTGAAAGGGTCTCAAAACCCCATATTTCCCGCAGAGGAATATATCTGGCTAGTAAGAATCTTAAAACCTATGTATTGATATGTCTCCGTCAGGGAATCAAGTGTGTCTAGACTGGCATAAACATGGCAGCGAGAATCAGCTCAAACCCACTATAAAAAGGAATTTCAAAAACAAAACAAAAAAACTGGGAAATTCTTTACAATTCCTTCAGGGTCTCTGATGAAACCTGGAATGACCCTATCTACAATGACAGCTGGATGTGGCATAAGGAGGGACACTTGGGACTGAGACGATTGGTGAGATTGGGTGAGCAAATGCAGACCCTAAAAGCACAAATGCCTGACACCCATTCCATGGGTCCCAACTCTCCAGGTTGAAGGGAATATTACTACAGCTATAACATGTACGGTAAACCTAGAGAACGGACACACTGTGAATACGAAAGGTTTCTAAAACTCAACGAATTGTCCCTCTCCTGGTGCCCTGGTTTGACTTTCCATCTGCTTTACTATCAATCTCCCAACTTGGAGAGACAGCCCCTTTAACCTCCTGGTTCTCACAGGTTGCCAATTTGGCAGAGGATGAAAGGGAAGAGGGAGAACCAATGCGAGAGTAGCTGTTAGGCATTTGGACGGGCACATATCACTCTAACTTCCCGGCAGGAAGAAGAATTAACCAAAGTCTCAGCCACCCACTGGGAACCAGCATAGGTCCTGAACCAAAATTTTGGACTTGCGGTCAGCTCACCAAACACGAGTTGAAAAATGGAGCTCAGGGGCACAGCAATTCACAAACTGGCTGAGTAATAAAGGACAACTATCGTCCTAAAATCTGTTGAGGGAAGGCAACGAGGCGGACTTGAAAGCGAGGCAGAATAGCAGGAAACAGATTTCAAGAGGTACGTTGGAATCGCCTTTAAAGCACAGGAAGAGGGGCACAACTTCGACAATGATGCACTTGGCCAAAAAGGGCGTATGCGTTTTCTCCTGAATATATTCAGGAGAAAACGCATACGCCCTTTTTGGCCAAGCAAGCAAGCGGGCAATGCAAATCTGCACTACAAAGAAGTATCACTTCCCACCGGTCAAAAGGGACATCCACAAAATGTGTAAAAACCAGAAAGGCAAGACAGGCCCTGGAGAACAGGGAGCCTTGTTATGCTGATGGGCGGGATGTAAATTGCCAACTGCCTCTCTGGAGGAGAGTATTGTGTTCCCTAAAACAAGTAAAGAACAGAGCTACAGAGCCAAGGGCACTTCCAGTCTAGGGAATATACCTTGGGAAAACTGAAAATCAATAAGACAGAGCCACCCCAAAATTTAGGGCTGCACTGCTTACAAGGACCTCAACTTGGGTACACCTTAAATATCCCAGGAAATATAAAAATGGTTCAAAAAATTGTGGTACTTACGTACGATGGAATATCCCTCAGCCATGAAATCAATGTCATAAGACCAGTAGCAGCAAAATGGGTGGATTCAGGTACGATGATTCTAAGTGAAATAAGTCACACAGAAAAAGAAACTTATCATAAGATATCACTTATGAAGATCCTGTAAACATGGCTACACTTGAACTGAGTTAGGAAAGAGAACAGTGTCTCACATTTAGAAAACACTCTTATGCCAGCTTAAGGGGGAAGGAGAGGTGGGGTGATGCATAAAACCAGAGTTTGCTATAAGCACAGGTACCGTTCCAAAAACCAACTATGGAATAGACAAGACCTACACCTTCCTCAGTGAAAGGGACTCAAAACCCCATATTTCCCGCAGAGGAATATATCTGGCTAGTAAGAATCTTAAAACCTATGTATTGATATGTCTCCGTCAGGGAATCAAGTGTGTCTAGACTGGCATAAACATGGCAGCGAGAATCAGCTCAAACCCACTATAAAAAGGAATTTCAAAAACAAAACAAAAAAACTGGGAAATTCTTTCCAATTCCTTCAGGGTCTCTGATGAAACCTGGAATGACCCTATCTACAATGACAGCTGGATGTGGCATAAGGAGGGACACTTGGGACTGAGACGATTGGTGAGATTGGGTGAGCAAATGCAGACACTTTAAAGCACAAATACCTGGCACCCATTCCATGGGTCCCAACTCTCCAGATTGAAGGGAATATTACTACAGCTATAACATGTACGGGAAACCTAGAGAACAGACACACTGTGAATACGAAAGGTTTCTAAAACTCAAAGAATAGTCCCTCTCCTGGTGCTCCGGTTTGACTTTCCATCTGCTTTACTATCAACCTCCCAACTTGGAGAGACAGCCCCTTTAACCTCCTCGTTCGCACAGGTTGCCAATTTGGCAGAGGATGAAAGGGAAGAGGGAGAACCAATGAGAGAGTAGCTGTTAGGCACCTGGACGGGCACATATCACTGTAATTTCCTGGCAGGAAGAAGAATTAACCAAAGTCTCAGCCCCCCACCGGGAACCAGCATAGGTCCTGAACCAAAATGTTGGACTTGCGGTCAGCTCACCAAAAACGAGTTGAAAAATGGAGCTCAGGGGCACAGCAATTCACAAACTGGCCGAGTAATAAAGGACAACTATCGTCCAAAAATCTGTTGAGGGAAGGCAACGAGGCGGACTTGAGAGCGAGGCAGAATAGCAGGAAACAGATTTCAAGAGGTACGTGGGAATCGCCTTTAAAGCACAGGAAGAGGGGCACAACTTCGACAATGATGCACTCGGCCATAAAGGGCGTATGCGTTTTCTCCTGAATATATTCAGGAGAAAACGCATACGCCATTGTTGGCCAAGCAAGCAAGCGGGCAATGCAAATCCACACTACAAAGAAGTATCACTTCCCACCGGTCAAAAGGGACATCCACAAAATGTGTAAAAACCAGAAAGGCAAGACAGGCCCTGGAGAACAGGGAGCCTTGTTATGCTGATGGGCGGGATGTAAATTGCCAACTGCCTTTCTGGAGGAGTGTATTGGGTTCCCTAAAACAAGTAAAGAACAGAGCTACAGAGCCAAGGGCACTTCCAGTCTAGGGAATATACCTTGGGAAAACTGAAAATCAATAAGACAGAGCCACCCCAAAATTTAGGGCTGCACTGCTTACAAGGACCTCAACTTGGGTACACCTTAAATATCCCAGGAAATATAAAAATGGTTCAAAAAATTGTGGTACTTATGTACGATGGAATATCCCTCAGCCATGAAATCAATGTCATAAGACCAGTAGCAGCAAAATGGGTGGATTCAGGTACGATGATTCTAAGTGAAATAAGTCACACAGAAAAAGAAACTTATCATAAGATATCACTTATGAAGATCCTGTAAACATGGCTACATTTGAACTGAGTTAGGAAAGAGAACAGTGTCTCACATTTAGAAAACACTCTTATGACTGCTTAAGGGGGAATGAGAGGTGGGGTGATGCATAAAACCACAGTTTGATATAAGCACAGGTACCGTTCCAAAAACCAACTATGGAATAGACAAGACCTACACCTTCCTCAGTGAAAGGGACTCAAAACCCCATATTTCCCGCAGAGGAATATATCTGACTAGTAAGAATCTTAAAACCTATGTATTGATATGTCTCCGTGAGGGAATCAAGTGTTTCTAGACTGGCATAAACATGGCACCGAGAATCAGCTCAAACCCACTATGAAAAGGAATTTAAAAACAAAACAAAAAAAACTGGGAAATTCTTTACAATTACTTCAGGGTCTGTGATGAAACTTGGAATGACCCTATCTACAACGACAGCTGGATATGGCATAAGGCTGGACACTTGGGACTGAGACGATTGGTGAGATTGGGTGAGCAAATGCAGACACTTTAAAGCAATAATGCCTGGCACCCATTCCATGGGTCCCAACTCTCCAGGTTGAAGGGAATATTACTACAGCTATAACATGTACGGGAATCCTAGAGAACGGACACACTGTGAATACGAAAGGTTTCTAAAACTCAACGAATAGTCCCTCTCCTAGTGCTCCAGTTTGACTTTCCATCTGTTTTACTATCAACCTCCCAACTTGGAGAGACAGCCCCTTTAACCTCCTGGTTCGCACAGGTTTCCAATTTGCCAGAGGATGAAAGGGAAGAGGGAGAACCAATGAGAGAGTAGCTGTTAGGCATTTGGACGGGCACATATCACTGTAATTTCCCGGCAGGAAGAAGAATTATCCAAAGTCTCAGCCCCCCACCGGGAACCAGCATAGGTCCTGAACCAAAATTTTGGACTTGCGGTCAGCTCACCAAAAACGAGTTGAAAAATGGAGCTCAGGGGCACAGCAATTCACAAACTGGCCGAGTAATAAAGGACAACTATCGTCCAAAAATCTGTTGAGGGAAGGCAACGAGGCGGACTTGAAAGCGAGGCAGAATAGCAGGAAACAGATTTCAAGAGGTACGTTGGAATCGCCTTTAAAGCACAGGAAGAGGGGCACAACTTCGACAATGATGCACTTGGCCAAAAAGGGCGTATGCGTTTTCTCCTGAATATATTCAGGAGAAAACGCATACGCCCTTTTTGGCCAAGCAAGCAAGCGGGCAATGCAAATCTGCACTACAAAGAAGTATCACTTCCCACCGGTCAAAAGAGACATCCACAAAATGTGTAAAAGCCAGAAAGGCAAGACAGGCCCTGGAGAACAGGGAGCCTTGTTATGCTGATGGGCGGGATGTAAATTGCCACCTGCCTCCCTGAAGGAGTGCATTGTGTTCCCTAAAACAAGTAAAGAACAGAGCTACAGAGCCAAGGGCACTTCCAGTCTAGGGAATATACCTTGGGAAAACTGAAAATCAATAAGACAGAGCCACCCCAAAATTTAGGGCTGCACTGCTTACAAGGACCTCAACTTGGGTACACCTTAAATATCCCAGGAAATATAAAAATGGTTCAAAAAATTGTGGTACTTACGTACGATGGAATATCCCTCAGCCATGAAATCAATGTCATAAGACCAGTAGCAGCAAAATGGGTGGATTCAGGTACGGTGATTCTAAGTGAAATAAGTCACACAGAAAAAGAAACTTATCATAAGATATCACTTATGAAGTTCCTGTAAACATGGCTACACTTGAACTGAGTTAGGAAAGAGAACAGTGTCTCTCATTTAGAAAACACTCTTATGCCTGCTTAAGGGGGAAGGAGAGGTGGGGTGATGCATAAAACCAGAGTTTGCTATAAGCACAGGTACCGTTCCAAAAACCAACTATGGAATAGACAAGACCTACACCTTCCTCAGTGAAAGGGACTCAAAACCCCATATTTCCCGCAGAGGAATATATCTGGCTAGTAAGAATCTTAAAACCTATGTATTGATATGTCTCCGTGAGGGAATCAAGTGTGTCTAGACTGGCTTAAACATGGCAGCGAGAATCAGCTCAAACCCACTATAAAAAGGAATTTCAAAAACAAAACAAAAAAACTGGGAAATTCTTTACAATTCCTTCAGGGTCTCTGATGAAACCTGGAATGACCCTATCTACAATGACAGCTGGATGTGGCATAAGGAGGGACACTTGGGACTGAGAGGATTGGTGAGATTGGGTGAGCAAATGCAGACACTTTAAAGCACAAATGCCTGGCACCCATTCCATGGGTCCCAACTCTCCAGGTTGAAGGGAATATTACTACATCTATAACATGTACGGGAAACCTAGAGAACGGACACACTGTGAATACGAAAGGTTTCTAAAACTCAACGAATAGTCCCTCTCCTGGTGCTCCGGTTTGACTTTCCATCTGCTTTACTATCAACCTCCCAACTTGGAGAGACAGCCCCTTTAACCTCCTGGTTCCCACAGGTTGCCAATTTGGCAGAGGATGAAAGGGAAGAGGGAGAACCAATGAGAGAGTAGCTGTTAGGCACTTGGACGGGCACATATCACTGTAATTTCCCGGCAGGAAGAATTATCCAATGTCTCAGCCCCCCACCGGGAACCAGCATAGGTCCTGAACCAAAATTTTGGACTTGCGGTCAGCTCACCAAAAACGAGTTGAAAAATGGAGCTCAGGGGCACAGCAATTCACAAACTGGCTGAGTAATAAAGGACAACTATCGTCCAAAAATCTGTTGAGGGAAGGCAACGAGGCGGACTTGAAAGCGAGGCAGAATAGCAGGAAACAGATTTCAAGAGGTACGTTGGAATCGCCTTTAAAGCACAGGAAGAGGGGCACAACTTCGACAATGATGCACTTGGCCAAAAAGGGCGTATGCGTTTTCTCCTGAATATATTCAGGAGAAAACGCATACGCCCTTTTTTGGCCAAGCAAGCAAGCGGGCAATGCAAATCTGCACTACAAAGAAGTATCACTTCCCACCGGTCAAAAGGGACATCCACAAAATGTGTAAAAGCCAGAAAGGCAAGACAGGCCCTGGAGAACAGGGAGCCTTGTTATGCTGATGGGCGGGATGTAAATTGCCACCTGCCACCCTGAAGGAGTGCATTGTGTTCCCTAAAACAAGTAAACAACAGAGCTACAGAGCCAAGGGCACTTCCTGTCTAGGGAATATACCTTGGGAAAACTGAAAATCAATAAGACAGAGCCACCCCAAAATTTAGGGCTGCAATGCTTACAAGGACCTCAACTTGGGTACACCTTAAATATCCCAGGAAATATAAAAATGGTTCAAAAAATTGTGATACTTACGTACGATGGAATATCCCTCAGCCATGAAATCAATGTCATAAGACCAGTAGCAGCAAAATGGGTGGATTCAGGTACGATGATTCTAAGTGAAATAAGTCACACAGAAAAAGAAACTTATCATAAGATATCACTTATGAAGATCCTGTAAACATGGCTACACTTGAACTGAGTTAGGAAAGAGAACAGTGCCACACATTTAGAAAACACTCTTATGCCTGCTTAAGGGGGAAGGAGAGGTGGGATGATACATAAAACCAGAGTTTGATATAAGCACAGGTACCTTTCAAAAAACCAACTATGGAATAAACAAGACCTACACCTTCCTCAGTGAAAGGGACTCAAAACCCCATATTTCCCGCAGAGGAATATATCTGACGAGTAAGAATCTTAAAACCTATGTATTGATATGTCTCTCTAAGGGAATCAAGTGTGTCTAGACTGGCATAAACTTGGCAGTGAGAATCAGCTCAAACCCACTATAAAAAGGAATTTAAAACATAACAAAAAAACTGGGAAATTCTTTACAATTCCTTCAGGGTCTCTGATGAAACCTGGAATGACCCTATCTACAATGACAGCTGGATGTGGCATAAGGAGGGACACTTGGGACTGAGACGATTGGTGAGATTGGGTGAGCAAATGCAGACCCTTTAAAGCACAAATACCTGGAACCCATTCCATGGGTCCCAACTCTCCAGATTGAAGGGAATATTACTACAGCTATAACATGTACGGGAAACCTAGAGAACGGACACAATGTGAATACGAAAGATTTCTAAAACTCAACGAATAGTCCCTCTCCTGGTGCTCCGGTTTGACTTTCCATCTTCTTTACTATCAACCTCCCAACTTGGAGAGACAGCCCCTTTAACCTCCTGGTTCGCACAGGTTGCCAATTTGGCAGAGGATGAAAGGGAAGAGGGAGAACCAATGAGAGAGTAGCTGTTAGGCACTTGGACGTGCACATATCACTGTAATTTCCTGGCAAGAAGAAGAATTATCCAAAGTCTCAGCCCCCCACCGGGAACCAGCATAGGTCCTGAACCAAAATTTTGGACTTGCGGTCAGCTCACCAAAAACGAGTTGAAAAATGGAGCTCAGGGGCACAGCAATTCACAAACTGGCCGAGTAATAAAGGACAACTATCGTCCAAAAATCTGTTGAGGGAAGGCAACGAGGCGGACTTGAAAGCGAGGCAGAATAGCAGGAAACAGATTTCAAGAGGTACGTTGGAATCGCCTTTAAAGCACAGGAAGAGGGGCACAACTTCGACAATGATGCACTTGGCCAAAAAGGGCGTATGTGTTTTCTCCTGAATATATTCAGGAGAAAACGCATACGCCCTTTTTGGCCAAGCAAGCAAGCGGGCAATGCAAATCTGCAGTACAAAGAAGTATCACTTCCCACCGGTCAAAAGGGACATCCACAAAATGTGTAAAAACCAGAAAGGCAAGACAGGCCCTGGAGAACAGGGAGCCTTGTTATGCTGAAGGGCGCGATGTAAATTGCCAACTGCCGCTGTGGAGGAGTACATTGTGTTCCCTAAAACAAGTAAAGAACAGAGCTACACAGCCAAGGGCACTTCCAGTCTAGGGAATATACCTTGGGAAAACTGAAACTCAATAAGACAGAGCCACCCCAAAATTTAGGGCTGCACTGCTTACAAGGACCTCAACTTGGGTACACCTTAAATATCCCAGGAAATATAAAAATGGTTCAAAAAATTGTGGTATTAACGTACGATGGAATATCCCTCAGACATGAAATCAATGTCATAAGACCAGTAGCAGCAAAATGGGTGGATTCAGGTACGATGATTCTAAGTGAAATAAGTCACACAGAAAAAGAAACTTATCATAAGATATCACTTATGAAGATCCTGTAAACATGGCTACACTTGAACAGAGTTAGGTAAGAGAACTGTGTCTCACATTTAGAAAACACTCTTATGCCTGCTTAAGGGGGAAGGAGAGGTGGGGTGATGCATAAAACCAGAGTTTGCTATAAGCACAGGTACCGTTCCAAAAACCAACTATGGAATAGACAAGACCTACACCTTCCTCAGTGAAAGGGACACAAAACACCATATTTCCCGCAGAGGAATATATCTGACTAGTAAGAATCTTAAAACCTATGGATTGATATGTCTCTGTAAGGGAATCAAGTGTGTCTACACTGGCATAAACATAGCAGCGAGAATCAGCTCAAACCCACTATAAAAAGGAATTTCAAAAACAAAACAAAAAAACTGGGAAATTCTTTACAATTCCTTCAGGGTCTCTGATGAAACCTGGAATGACCCTATCTACAATGACAGCTGGATGTGGCATAAGGAGGGACACTTGGGACTGAGACGATTGGTGAGATTAGGTGAGCAAATGCAGACCCTAAAAGCACAAATGCCTGACACCCATTCCATGGGTCCCAACTCTCCAGGTTGAAGGGAATATTACTACAGCTATAACATGTACGGGAAACCTAGAGAACGGACACACTGTGAATACGAAAGGTTTCTAAAACTCAACGAATTGTCCCTCTCCTGGTGCCCTGGTTTGACTTTCCATCTGCTTTACTATCAATCTCCCAACTTGGAGAGACAGCCCCTTTAACCTCCTGGTTCTCACAGGTTGCCAATTTGGCAGAGGATGAAAGGGAAGAGGGAGAACCAATGAGAGAGTAGCTGTTAGGCATTTGGACGGGCACATATCACTCTAACTTCCCGGCAGGAAGAAGAATTAACCAAAGTCTCAGCCACCCACCGGGAACCAGCATAGGTCCTGAACCAAAATTTTGGACTTGCGGTCAGCTCACCAAACACGAGTTGAAAAATGGAGCTCAGGGGCACAGCAATTCACAAACTGGCTGAGTAATAAAGGACAACTATCGTCCAAAAATCTGTTGAGGGAAGGCAACGAGGCGGACTTGAAAGCGAGGCAGAATAGCAGGAAACAGATTTCAAGAGGTACGTTGGAATTGCCTTTAAAGCACAGGAAGAGGGGCACAACTTCGACAATGATGCACTTGGCCAAAAAGGGCGTATGCGTTTTCTCCTGAATATATTCAGGAGAAAACGCATACGCCCTTTTTGGCCAAGCAAGCAAGCGGGCAATGCAAATCTGCACTACAAACAAGTATCACTTCCCACCGGTCAAAAGGGACATCCACAAAATGTGTAAAAACCAGAAAGGCAAGACAGGCCCTGGAGAACAGGGAGCCTTGTTATGCTGATGGGCGGGATGTAAATTGCCAACTGCCTCTCTGGAGGAGTGTATTGTGTTCCCTAAAACAAGTAAAGAACAGAGCTACAGAGCCAAGGGCACTTCCAGTCTAGGGAATATACCTTGGGAAAACTGAAAATCAATAAGACAGAGCCACCCCAAAATTTAGGGCTGCACTGCTTACAAGGACCTCAACTTGGGTACACCTTAAATATCCCAGGAAATATAAAAATGGTTCAAAAAATTGTGGTACTTACGTACGATGGAATATCCCTCAGCCATGAAATCAATGTCATAAGACCAGTAGCAGCAAAATGGGTGGATTCAGGTACGGTGATTCTAAGTGAAATAAGTCACACAGAAAAAGAAACTTATCATAAGATATCACTTATGAAGATCCTGTAAACATGGCTACACTTGAACTGAGTTAGGAAAGAGAACAGTGTCTCACATTTAGAAAACACTCTTATGCCAGCTTAAGGGGGAAGGAGAGGTGGGGTGATGCATAAAACCAGAGTTTGCTATAAGCACAGGTACCGTTCCAAAAACCAACTATGGAATAGACAAGACCTACACCTTCCTCAGTGAAAGGGACTCAAAACCCCATATTTCCCGCAGAGGAATATATCTGGCTAGTAAGAATCTTAAAACCTATGTATTGATATGTCTCCGTCAGGGAATCAAGTGTGTCTAGACTGGCATAAACATGTCAGCGAGAATCAGCTCAAACCCACTATAAAAAGGAATTTCAAAAACAAAACAAAAAAACTGGGAAATTCTTTACAATTCCTTCAGGGTCTCTGATGAAACCTGGAATGACCCTATCTACAATGACAGCTGGATGTGGCATAAGGAGGGACACTTGGGACTGAGACGATTGGTGAGATTGGGTGAGCAAATGCAGACCCTAAAAGCACAAATGCCTGACACCCATTCCATGGGTCCCAACTCTCCAGGTTGAAGGGAATATTACTACAGCTATAACATGTACGGGAAACCTAGAGAACGGACACACTGTGAATACGAAAGGTTTCTAAAACTCAACGAATTGTCCCTCTCCTGGTGCCCTGGTTTGACTTTCCATCTGCTTTACTATCAATCTCCCAACTTGGAGAGACAGCCCCTTTAACCTCCTGGTTCTCACAGGTTGCCAATTTGGCAGAGGATGAAAGGGAAGAGGGAGAACCAATGAGAGAGTAGCTGTTAGGCACTTGGACGGGCACATATCACTGTAATTTCCCGGCAGGAAGAAGAATTATCCAAAGTCTCAGCCCCCCACCGGGAACCAGCATAGGTCCTGAACCAAAATGTTGGACTTGCGGTCAGCTCACCAAAAACGAGTTGAAAAATGGAGCTCAGGGGCACAGCAATTCACAAACTGGCTGAGTAATAAAGGACAACTATCGTCCAAAAATCTGTTGAGGGAAGGCAACGAGGCGGACTTGAGAGCGAGGCAGAATAGCAGGAAACAGATTTCAAGAGGTACGTTGGAATCGCCTTTAAAGCACAGGAAGAGGGGCACAACTTCGACAATGATGCACTTGGCCAAAAAGGGCGTATGCGTTTTCTCCTGAATATATTCAGGAGAAAACGCATACGCCCTTTTTGGCCAAGCAAGCAAGCGGGCAATGCAAATCTGCACTACAAACAAGTATCACTTCCCACCGGTCAAAAGGGACATCCACAAAATGTGTAAAAGCCAGAAAGGCAAGACAGGCCCTGGAGAACAGGGAGCCTTGTTATGCTGATGGGCGGGATGTAAATTGCCACCTGCCTCCCTGAAGGAGTGCATTGTGTTCCCTAAAACAAGTAAAAAACAGAGCTACAGAGCCAAGGGCACTTCCAGTCTAGGGAATATACCTTGGGAAAACTGAAAATCAATAAGACAGAGCCACCCCAAAATTTAGGGCTGCACTGCTTACAAGGACCTCAACTTGGGTACACATTAAATATCCCAGGAAATATAAAAATGGTTCAAAAAATTGTGGTACTTACGTACGATGGAATATCCCTCAGCCATGAAATCAATGTCATAAGACCAGTAGCAGCAAAATGGGTGGATTAAGTTACGATGATTCTAAGTGAAATAAGTCACACAGAAAAAGAAACATATCATAAGATATCACTTATGAAGATCCTGTAAACATGGCTACACTTGAACTGAGTTAGGAAAGAGAACAGTGTCTCACATTTAGAAAACACTCTTATGCCTGCTTAGTGGGGAAAGTGAAGTGGGATGATGCATAAAACAAGAGTTTGATATAAGCACAGGTACCGTTCCAAAAACCAACTATGGAATAGACAAGACCTACACCTTCCTCAGTGAAAGGGACTCAAAACCCCATATTTCCCGCAGAGGAATATATCTGACTAGTAAGAATCTTAAAACCTATGTATTGATATGTCTCCGTAAGGGAATCAAGTGTGTCTAGACTGGCATAAACATGGCAGCGAGAATCAGCTCAAACCCACTATAAAAAGGAATTTAAAAACAAAACAAAAAAACTGGGAAATTCTTTACAATTCCTTCAGGGTCTCTGATGAAACCTGGAATGACCCTATCTACAATGACAGCTGGATGTGGCATAAGGAGGGACACTTGGGACTGAGAGGATTGGTGAGATTGGGTGAGCAAATGCAGACACTTTAAAGCACAAATGCCTGGCACCCATTCCATGGTTCCCAACTCTCCAGGTTGAAGGGAATATTACTACATCTATAACATGTACGGGAAACCTAGAGAACGGACACACTGTGAATACGAAAGGCTTCTAAAACTCAACGAATAGTCCCTCTCCTGGTGCTCCGGTTTGACTTTCCATCTGCTTTACTATCAACCTCCCAACTTGGAGAGACAGCCCCTTTAACCTCCTGGTTCGCACAGGTTGCCAATTTGGCAGAGGATGAAAGGGAAGAGTGAGAACCAATGAGAGAGTAGCTGTTAGGCACTTGGACGGGCACATATCACTGTAATTTCCCGGCAGGAAGAAGAATTATCCAAAGTCTCAGCCCCCCACCGGGAACCAGCATAGGTCCTGAACCAAAATTTTGGACTTGCGGTCAGCTCACCAAAAACGAGTTGAAAAATGGAGCTCAGGGGCACAGCAATTCACAAACTGGCCGAGTAATAAAGGACAACTATAGTCCAAAAATCTGTTGAGGGAAGGCAACGAGGCGGACTTGAAAGCGAGGCAGAATAGCAGGAAACAGATTTCAAGAGGTACGTTGGAATCGCCTTTAAAGCACAGGAAGAGGGGCACAACTTCGACAATGATGCACTTGGCCAAAAAGGGCGTATGCGTTTTCTCCTGAATATATTCAGGAGAAAACGCATACGCCCTTTTTGGCCAAGCAAGCAAGCGGGCAATGCAAATCTGCACTACAAAGAAGTATCACTTCCCACCGGTCAAAAGGGACATCCACAAAATGTGTAAAAGCCAGAAAGGCAAGACAGGCCCTGGAGAACAGGGAGCCTTGTTATGCTGATGGGCGGGATGTAAATTGCCACCTGCCTCCCTGAAGGAGTGCATTGTGTTCCCTAAAACAAGTAAACAACAGAGCTACAGAGCCAAGGGCACATCCAGTCTAGGGAATATACCTTGGGAAAACTGAAAATCAATAAGACAGAGCCACCCCAAAATTTAGGGCTGCACTGCTTACAAGGACCTCAACTTGGGTACACCTTAAATATCCCAGGAAATATAAAAATGGTTCAAAAAATTGTGGTACATACGTACCATGGAATATCCCTCAGCCATGAAATCAATGTCATAAGACCAGTAGCAGCAAAATGGGTGGATTCAGGTACGATGATTCTAAGTGAAATAAGTCACACAGAAAAGGAAACTTATCATAAGATATCACTTATGAAGATCCTGTAAACATGGCTACACTTGAACTGAGTTAGGAAAGAGAACAGTGTCTCACATTTAGAAAACACTCTTATGCCTGCTTAAGGGGGAAGGAGAGGTGTTGTGATGCATAAAACCAGAGTTTGATATAAGCACAGGTACCGTTCCAAAAACCAACTATGGAATAGACAAGACCTACACCTTCCTCAGTGAAAGGGACTCAAAACCCCATATTTCCGGCAGAGGAATATATCTGACTAGTAACAATCTTAAAACCTATGGATTGATATGTCTCCGTAAGGGAATCAAATGTGTCTACACTGGCATAAACATGGCAGCGAGAATCAGCTCAAACCCACTATAAAAAGGAATTTCAAAAACAAAACAAAAAAACTGGGAAATTCTTTACAATTCCTTCAGGGTCTCTGATGAAACCTGGAATGACCCTATCTACAATGACAGCTGGATGTGGCATAAGGAGGGACACTTGGGACTGAGACGATTGGTGAGATTGGGTGAGCAAATGCAGACCCATTAAAGCACAAATGCCTGGCACCCATTCCATGGGTCCCAACTCTCCAGGTTGAAGGGAATATTACTACAGCTATAACATGTACGGGAAACCTAGAGAACGGACACACTGTGAATACGAAAGGTTTCTAAAACTCAACGAATAGTCCCTCCCCTGGTGCTCCGGTTTGACTTTCCATCTGCTTTACTATCAACCTCCCAACTTGGAGAGACAGCCCCTTTAACCTCCTGGTTCGCACAGGTTGCCAATTTGGCAGAGGATGAAAGGGAAGAGGGAGAACCAATGAGAGAGTAGCTGTTAGGCACTTGGACGGGCACATATCACTGTAATTTCCCGGCAGGAAGAAGAATTATCCAAAGTCTCAGCCCCCCACCGGGAACCAGCATAGGTCCTGAACCAAAATTTTGGACTTGCGGTCAGCTCACCAAAAACGAGTTGAAAAATGGAGCTCAGGGGCACAGCAATTCACAAACTGGCCGAGTAATAAAGGACAACTATCGTCCAAAAATCTGTTGAGGGAAGGCAGCGAGGCGGACTTGAAAGCGAGGCAGAATAGCAGGAAACAGATTTCAAGAGGTACGTTGGAATCGCCTTTAAAGCACAGGAAGAGGGGCACAACTTCGACAATGATGCACTTGGCCAAAAAGGGCGTATGCGTTTTCTCCTGAATATATTCAGGAGAAAACGCATACGCCCTTTTTGGCCAAGCAAGCAAGCGGGCAATGCAAATCTGCACTACAAAGAAGTATCACTTCCCACCGGTCAAAAGGGACATCCACAAAATGTGTAAAAACCAGAAAGGCAAGACAGGCCCTGGAGAACAGGGAGCCTTGTTATGCTGATGGGCGGGATGTAAATTGCCAACTGCCTCTCTGGAGGAGTGTATTGTGTTCCCTAAAACAAGTAAACAACAGAGCTACAGAGCCAAGGGCACTTCCAGTCTAGGGAATATACCTTGGGAAAACTGAAAATCAATAAGACAGAGCCACCGCAAAATTTAGGGCTGCACTGCTTACAAGGACCTCAACTTGGGTACACCTTAAATATCCCAGGAAATATAAAAAATGGTTCAAAAAATTGTGGTACTTACGTACGATGGAATATCCCTCAGCCATGAAATCAATGTCATAAGACCAGTAGCAGCAAAATGGGTGGATTCAGGTACGGTGATTCTAAGTGAAATAAGTCACACAGAAAAGGAAACTTATCATAAGATATCACTTATGAAGATCCTGTAAACATGGCTACACTTGAACTGAGTTAGGAAAGAGAACAGTGTCTCACATTTAGAAAACACTCTTATGCCTGCTTAAGGGGGAAGGAGAGGTGTTGTGATGCATAAAACCAGAGTTTGATATAAGCACAGGTACCGTTCCAAAAACCAACTATGGAATAGACAAGACCTACACCTTCCTCAGTGAAAGGGACTCAAAACCCCATATTTCCGGCAGAGGAATATATCTGACTAGTAACAATCTTAAAACCTATGGATTGATATGTCTCCGTAAGGGAATCAAATGTGTCTACACTGGCATAAACATGGCAGCGAGAATCAGCTCAAACCCACTATAAAAAGGAATTTCAAAAACAAAACAAAAAAACTGGGAAATTCTTTACAATTCCTTCAGGGTCTCTGATGAAACCTGGAATGACCCTATCTACAATGACAGCTGGATGTGGCATAAGGAGGGACACTTGGGACTGAGACGATTGGTGAGATTGGGTGAGCAAATGCAGACCCTAAAAGCACAAATGCCTGACACCCATTCCATGGGTCCCAACTCTCCAGGTTGAAGGGAATATTACTACAGCTATAACATGTACGGGAAACCTAGAGAACGGACACACTGTGAATACGAAAGGTTTCTAAAACTCAACGAATTGTCCCTCTCCTGGTGCCCTGGTTTGACTTTCCATCTGCTTTACTATCAATCTCCCAACTTGGAGAGACAGCCCCTTTAACCTCCTGGTTCTCACAGGTTGCCAATTTGGCAGAGGATGAAAGGGAAGAGGGAGAACCAATGAGAGAGTAGCTGTTAGGCACTTGGACGGGCACATATCACTGTAATTTCCCGGCAGGAAGAAGAATTATCCAAAGTCTCAGCCCCCCACCGGGAACCAGCATAGGTCCTGAACCAAAATGTTGGACTTGCGGTCAGCTCACCAAAAACGAGTTGAAAAATGGAGCTCAGGGGCACAGCAATTCACAAACTGGCTGAGTAATAAAGGACAACTATCGTCCAAAAATCTGTTGAGGGAAGGCAACGAGGCGGACTTGAGAGCGAGGCAGAATAGCAGGAAACAGATTTCAAGAGGTACGTTGGAATCGCCTTTAAAGCACAGGAAGAGGGGCACAACTTCGACAATGATGCACTTGGCCAAAAAGGGCGTATGCGTTTTCTCCTGAATATATTCAGGAGAAAACGCATACGCCCTTTTTGGCCAAGCAAGCAAGCGGGCAATGCAAATCTGCACTACAAACAAGTATCACTTCCCACCGGTCAAAAGGGACATCCACAAAATGTGTAAAAGCCAGAAAGGCAAGACAGGCCCTGGAGAACAGGGAGCCTTGTTATGCTGATGGGCGGGATGTAAATTGCCACCTGCCTCCCTGAAGGAGTGCATTGTGTTCCCTAAAACAAGTAAAAAACAGAGCTACAGAGCCAAGGGCACTTCCAGTCTAGGGAATATACCTTGGGAAAACTGAAAATCAATAAGACAGAGCCACCCCAAAATTTAGGGCTGCACTGCTTACAAGGACCTCAACTTGGGTACACATTAAATATCCCAGGAAATATAAAAATGGTTCAAAAAATTGTGGTACTTACGTACGATGGAATATCCCTCAGCCATGAAATCAATGTCATAAGACCAGTAGCAGCAAAATGGGTGGATTAAGTTACGATGATTCTAAGTGAAATAAGTCACACAGAAAAAGAAACATATCATAAGATATCACTTATGAAGATCCTGTAAACATGGCTACACTTGAACTGAGTTAGGAAAGAGAACAGTGTCTCACATTTAGAAAACACTCTTATGCCTGCTTAGTGGGGAAAGTGAAGTGGGATGATGCATAAAACAAGAGTTTGATATAAGCACAGGTACCGTTCCAAAAACCAACTATGGAATAGACAAGACCTACACCTTCCTCAGTGAAAGGGACTCAAAACCCCATATTTCCCGCAGAGGAATATATCTGACTAGTAAGAATCTTAAAACCTATGTATTGATATGTCTCCGTAAGGGAATCAAGTGTGTCTAGACTGGCATAAACATGGCAGCGAGAATCAGCTCAAACCCACTATAAAAAGGAATTTAAAAACAAAACAAAAAAACTGGGAAATTCTTTACAATTCCTTCAGGGTCTCTGATGAAACCTGGAATGACCCTATCTACAATGACAGCTGGATGTGGCATAAGGAGGGACACTTGGGACTGAGAGGATTGGTGAGATTGGGTGAGCAAATGCAGACACTTTAAAGCACAAATGCCTGGCACCCATTCCATGGTTCCCAACTCTCCAGGTTGAAGGGAATATTACTACATCTATAACATGTACGGGAAACCTAGAGAACGGACACACTGTGAATACGAAAGGCTTCTAAAACTCAACGAATAGTCCCTCTCCTGGTGCTCCGGTTTGACTTTCCATCTGCTTTACTATCAACCTCCCAACTTGGAGAGACAGCCCCTTTAACCTCCTGGTTCGCACAGGTTGCCAATTTGGCAGAGGATGAAAGGGAAGAGGGAGAACCAATGAGAGAGTAGCTGTTAGGCACTTGGACGGGCACATATCACTGTAATTTCCCGGCAGGAAGAAGAATTATCCAAAGTCTCAGCCCCCCACCGGGAACCAGCATAGGTCCTGAACCAAAATTTTGGACTTGCGGTCAGCTCACCAAAAATGAGTTGAAAAATGGAGCTCAGGGGCACAGCAATTCACAAACTGGCCGAGTAATAAAGGACAACTATCGTCCAAAAATTTGTTGAGGGAAGGCAACGAGGCGGACTTGAAAGCGAGGCAGAATAGCAGGAAACAGATTTCAAGAGGTACGTTGGAATCGCCTTTAAAGCACAGGAAGAGGGGCACAACTTCGACAATGATGCACTTGGCCAAAAAGGGCGTATGCGTTTTCTCCTGAATATATTCAGGAGAAAACGCATACGCCCTTTTTGGCCAAGCAAGCAAGCGGGCAATGCAAATCTGCACTACAAAGAAGTATCACTTCCCACCGGTCAAAAGGGACATCCACAAAATGTGTAAAAGCCAGAAAGGCAAGACAGGCCCTGGAGAACAGGGAGCCTTGTTATGCTGATGGGCGGGATGTAAATTGCCACCTGCCTCCCTGAAGGAGTGCATTGTGTTCCCTAAAACAAGTAAACAACAGAGCTACAGAGCCAAGGGCACATCCAGTCTAGGGAATATACCTTGGGAAAACTGAAAATCAATAAGACAGAGCCACCCCAAAATTTAGGGCTGCACTGCTTACAAGGACCTCAACTTGGGTACACCTTAAATATCCCAGGAAATATAAAAATGGTTCAAAAAATTGTGGTACATACGTACCATGGAATATCCCTCAGCCATGAAATCAATGTCATAAGACCAGTAGCAGCAAAATGGGTGGATTCAGGTACGATGATTCTAAGTGAAATAAGTCACACAGAAAAGGAAACTTATCATAAGATATCACTTATGAAGATCCTGTAAACATGGCTACACTTGAACTGAGTTAGGAAAGAGAACAGTGTCTCACATTTAGAAAACACTCTTATGCCTGCTTAAGGGGGAAGGAGAGGTGTTGTGATGCATAAAACCAGAGTTTGATATAAGCACAGGTACCGTTCCAAAAACCAACTATGGAATAGACAAGACCTACACCTTCCTCAGTGAAAGGGACTCAAAACCCCATATTTCCGGCAGAGGAATATATCTGACTAGTAACAATCTTAAAACCTATGGATTGATATGTCTCCGTAAGGGAATCAAATGTGTCTACACTGGCATAAACATGGCAGCGAGAATCAGCTCAAACCCACTATAAAAAGGAATTTCAAAAACAAAACAAAAAAACTGGGAAATTCTTTACAATTCCTTCAGGGTCTCTGATGAAACCTGGAATGACCCTATCTACAATGACAGCTGGATGTGGCATAAGGAGGGACACTTGGGACTGAGACGATTGGTGAGATTGGGTGAGCAAATGCAGACCCATTAAAGCACAAATGCCTGGCACCCATTCCATGGGTCCCAACTCTCCAGGTTGAAGGGAATATTACTACAGCTATAACATGTACGGGAAACCTAGAGAACGGACACACTGTGAATACGAAAGGTTTCTAAAACTCAACGAATAGTCCCTCCCCTGGTGCTCCGGTTTGACTTTCCATCTGCTTTACTATCAACCTCCCAACTTGGAGAGACAGCCCCTTTAACCTCCTGGTTCGCACAGGTTGCCAATTTGGCAGAGGATGAAAGGGAAGAGGGAGAACCAATGAGAGAGTAGCTGTTAGGCACTTGGACGTGCACATATCACTGTAATTTCCCGGCAGGAAGAAGAATTATCCAAAGTCTCAGCCCCCCACCGGGAACCAGCATAGGTCCTGAACCAAAATTTTGGACTTGCGGTCAGCTCACCAAAAACGAGTTGAAAAATGGAGCTCAGGGGCACAGCAATTCACAAACTGGCCGAGTAATAAAGGACAACTATCGTCCAAAAATCTGTTGAGGGAAGGCAGCGAGGCGGACTTGAAAGCGAGGCAGAATAGCAGGAAACAGATTTCAAGAGGTACGTTGGAATCGCCTTTAAAGCACAGGAAGAGGGGCACAACTTCGACAATGATGCACTTGGCCAAAAAGGGCGTATGCGTTTTCTCCTGAATATATTCAGGAGAAAACGCATACGCCCTTTTTGGCCAAGCAAGCAAGCGGGCAATGCAAATCTGCACTACAAAGAAGTATCACTTCCCACCGGTCAAAAGGGACATCCACAAAATGTGTAAAAACCAGAAAGGCAAGACAGGCCCTGGAGAACAGGGAGCCTTGTTATGCTGATGGGCGGGATGTAAATTGCCAACTGCCTCTCTGGAGGAGTGTATTGTGTTCCCTAAAACAAGTAAACAACAGAGCTACAGAGCCAAGGGCACTTCCAGTCTAGGGAATATACCTTGGGAAAACTGAAAATCAATAAGACAGAGCCACCGCAAAATTTAGGGCTGCACTGCTTACAAGGACCTCAACTTGGGTACACCTTAAATATCCCAGGAAATATAAAAAATGGTTCAAAAAATTGTGGTACTTACGTACGATGGAATATCCCTCAGCCATGAAATCAATGTCATAAGACCAGTAGCAGCAAAATGGGTGGATTCAGGTACGGTGATTCTAAGTGAAATAAGTCACACAGAAAAGGAAACTTATCATAAGATATCACTTATGAAGATCCTGTAAACATGGCTACACTTGAACTGAGTTAGGAAAGAGAACAGTGTCTCACATTTAGAAAACACTCTTATGCCTGCTTAAGGGGGAAGGAGAGGTGTTGTGATGCATAAAACCAGAGTTTGATATAAGCACAGGTACCGTTCCAAAAACCAACTATGGAATAGACAAGACCTACACCTTCCTCAGTGAAAGGGACTCAAAACCCCATATTTCCCGCAGAGGAATATATCTGGCTAGTAAGAATCTTAAAACCTATGTATTGATATGTCTCCGTGAGGGAATTAAGTGTGTCTAGACTGGCTTAAACATGGCAGCGAGAATCAGCTCAAACCCACTATAAAAAGGAATTTCAAAAACAAAACAAAAAAACTGGGAAATTCTTTACAATTCCTTCAGGGTCTCTGATGAAACCTGGAATGACCCTATCTACAATGACAGCTGGATGTGGCATAAGGAGGGACACTTGGGACTGAGAGGATTGGTGAGATTGGGTGAGCAAATGCAGACCCATTAAAGCACAAATGCCTGGCACCCATTCCATGGGTCCCAACTCTCCAGGTTGAAGGGAATATTACTACAGCTATAACATGTACGGGAAACCTAGAGAACGGACACAATGTGAATACGAAAGTTTTCTAAAACTCAACGAATAGTCCCTCTCCTGGTGCTCCGGTTTGACTTTCCATCTGCTTTACTATCAATCTCCCAACTTGGAGAGACAGCCCCTTTAACCTCCTGGTTCGCACAGGTTGCTTATTTGGCAGAGGATGAAAGGGAAGAGGGAGAACCAATGAGAGAGTAGCTGTTAGGCACTTGGACGGGCACATATCACTGTAATTTCCCGGCAGGAAGAAGAATTATCCAAAGTCTCAGCCCCCCACCGGGAACCTGCATAGGTCCTGAACCAAAATTTTGGACTTGCGGTCAGCTCACCAAAAACGAGTTGAAAAATGGAGCTCAGGGGCACAGCAATTCACAAACTGGCCGAGTAATAAAGGACAACTATCGTCCAAATATCTGTTGAGGGAAGGCAATGAGGCGGACTTGAAAGCGAGGCAGAATAGCAGGAAACAGATTTCAAGAGGTACGTTGGAATCGCCTTTAAAGCACAGGAAGAGGGGCACAACTTCGACAATGATGCACTTGGCCAAAAAGGGCGTATGCGTTTTCTCCTGAATATATTCAGGAGAAAACGCATACGCCCTTTTTGGCCAAGCAAGCAAGGGGGCAATGCAAATCTGCACTACAAAGAAGTATCACTTCCCACCGGTCAAAAGGGACATCCACAAAATGTGTAAAAACCAGAAAGGCAAGACAGGCCCTGGAGAACAGGGAGCCTTGTTATGCTGATGGGCGGGATGTAAATTGCCACCTGCCACCCTGAAGGAGTGCATTGTGTTCCCTAAAACAAGTAAACAACAGAGCTACAGAGCCAAGGGCACTTCCTGTCTAGGGAATATACCTTGGGAAAACTGAAAATCAATAAGACAGAGCCACCCCAAAATTTAGGGCTGCACTGCTTACAAGGACCTCATCTTGGGTACACCTTAAATATCCCAGGAAATATAAAAATGGTTCAAAAAATTGTGGTACTTACGTACGATGGAATATCCCTCAGCCATGAAATCAATGTCATAAGACCAGTAGCAGCAAAATGGTTGGATTCAGGTACGATGATTCTAAGTGAAATATGTCACACAAAAAAAGAAACATCATAAGATATCACTTATGAAGATCCTGTAAACATGGCTACACTTGAACTGAGTTAGGAAAGAGAACAGTGCCTCACATTTAGAAAACACTCTTATGCCTGCTTAAGGGGGAAGGAGAGGTGGGGTGATGCATAAAACCAGAGTTTGCTATAAGCACAGGTACCGTTCCAAAAACCAACTATGGAATAGACAAGACCTACACCTTCCTCAGTGAAAGGGACTCAAAACCCCATACTTCCCGCAGAGGAATATATCTGGCTAGTAAGAATCTTAAAACCTATGTATTGATATGTCTCCGTGAGGGAATCAAGTGTGTCTAGACTGGCATAAATATGGCAGCGAGAATCAGCTCAAACCCACTATAAAAAGGAATTTCAAAAACAAAACAAAAAAACTGGGAAATTCTTTACAATTCCTTCAGGGTCTCTGATGAAACCTGGAATGACGCTATCTACAATGACAGCTGGATGTGGCATAAGGAGGGACACTTGGGACTGAGACGATTGGTGAGATTGGGTGAGCAAATGCAGACACTTTAAAGCACAAATACCTGGCACCCATTCCATGGGTCCAAACTCTCCAGTTTGAAGGGAATATTACTACAGCTATAACATGTACGGGAAACCTAGAGAACGGACACACTGTGAATACGAAAGGTTTCTAAAACTCAACGAATAGTCCCTCTCCTGGTGCTCCGGTTTGACTTTCCATCTGCTTTACTATCAACCTCCCAACTTGGAGAGACAGCCCCTTTAACCTCCTGGTTCGCAAAGGTTGCCAATTTGGCAGAGGATGAAAGGGAAGAGGGAGAACCAATGAGAGAGTAGCTGTTAGGCATTTGGAAGGGCACATATCACTGTAATTCCCTGGCAGGAAGAAGAATTAACCAAAGTCTCAGCGCCCCACCTGGAACCAGCATAGGTTCTGAATCAAAATGTTGGACTATCGGTCAGCTCACCAAAAACGAATTGAAAAATGGAGCTCAGGGGCACAGCAATTCACAAACTGGCCGAGTAATAAAGGACAACTATCGTCCAAAAATCTGTTGAGGGAAGGCAACGAGGCGGACTTGAAAGCGAGGCAGAATAGCAGGAAACAGATTTCAAGAGGTACGTGGGAATCGCCTTTAAAGCACAGGAAGAGGGGCACAACTTCGACAATGATGCACTCGGCCATAAAGGGCGTATGTGTTTTCTCCTGAATATATTCAGGAGAAAACGCATACGCCATTGTTGGCCAAGAAAGCAAGCGGGCAATGCAAATCCACACTACAAAGAAGTATCACTTCCCACCGGTCAAAAGGGACATCCACAAAATGTGTAAAAACCAGAAAGGCAAGACAGGCCCTGGAGAACAGGGAGCCTTGTTATGCTGATGGGCGGGATGTAAATTGCCAACTGCCTCTCTGGAGGAGTGTATTGTGTTCCCTAAAACAAGTAAAGAACAGAGCTACAGAGCCAAGGGCACTTCCAGTCTAGGGAATATACCTTGGGAAAACTGAAAATCAATAAGACAGAGCCACCCCAAAATTTAGGGCTGCACTGCTTACAAGGACCTCAACTTGGGTACACCTTAAATATCCCAGGAAATATAAAAATGGTTCAAAAAATTGTGGTACTTACGTACGATGGAATATCCCTCAGCCATGAAATCAATGTCATAAGACCAGTAGCAGCAAAATGGTTGGATTCAGGTACGATGATTCTAAGTGAAATATGTCACACAAAAAAAGAAACATCATAAGATATCACTTATGAAGATCCTGTAAACATGGCTACACTTGAACTGAGTTAGGAAAGAGAACAGTGCCTCACATTTAGAAAACACTCTTATGCCTGCTTAAGGGGGAAGGAGAGGTGGGGTGATGCATAAAACCAGAGTTTGCTATAAGCACAGGTACCGTTCCAAAAACCAACTATGGAATAGACAAGACCTACACCTTCCTCAGTGAAAGGGACTCAAAACCCCATACTTCCCGCAGAGGAATATATCTGGCTAGTAAGAATCTTAAAACCTATGTATTGATATGTCTCCGTGAGGGAATCAAGTGTGTCTAGACTGGCATAAATATGGCAGCGAGAATCAGCTCAAACCCACTATAAAAAGGAATTTCAAAAACAAAACAAAAAAACTGGGAAATTCTTTACAATTCCTTCAGGGTCTCTGATGAAACCTGGAATGACGCTATCTACAATGACAGCTGGATGTGGCATAAGGAGGGACACTTGGGACTGAGACGATTGGTGAGATTGGGTGAGCAAATGCAGACACTTTAAAGCACAAATACCTGGCACCCATTCCATGGGTCCAAACTCTCCAGTTTGAAGGGAATATTACTACAGCTATAACATGTACGGGAAACCTAGAGAACGGACACACTGTGAATACGAAAGGTTTCTAAAACTCAACGAATAGTCCCTCTCCTGGTGCTCCGGTTTGACTTTCCATCTGCTTTACTATCAACCTCCCAACTTGGAGAGACAGCCCCTTTAACCTCCTGGTTCGCAAAGGTTGCCAATTTGGCAGAGGATGAAAGGGAAGAGGGAGAACCAATGAGAGAGTAGCTGTTAGGCATTTGGAAGGGCACATATCACTGTAATTCCCTGGCAGGAAGAAGAATTAACCAAAGTCTCAGCGCCCCACCTGGAACCAGCATAGGTTCTGAATCAAAATGTTGGACTATCGGTCAGCTCACCAAAAACGAATTGAAAAATGGAGCTCAGGGGCACAGCAATTAACAAACTGGCCGAGTAATAAAGGACAACTATCGTCCAAAAATCTGTTGAGGGAAGGCAACGAGGCGGACTTGAAAGCGAGGCAGAATAGCAGGAAACAGATTTCAAGTGGTACGTGGGAATCGCCTTTAAAGCACAGGAAGAGGGGCACAACTTCGACAATGATGCACTCGGCCATAAAGGGCGTATGTGTTTTCTCCTGAATATATTCAGGAGAAAACGCATACGCCATTGTTGGCCAAGAAAGCAAGCGGGCAATGAAAATCCACACTACAAAGAAGTATCACTTCCCACCGGTCAAAAGGGACATCCACAAAATGTGTAAAAACCAGAAAGGCAAGACAGGCCCTGGAGAACAGGGAGCCTTGTTATGCTGATGGGCGGGATGTAAATTGCCAACTGCCTCTCTGGAGGAGTGTATTGTGTTCCCTAAAACAAGTAAAGAACAGAGCTACAGAGCCAAGGGCACTTCCAGTCTAGGGAATATACCTTGGGAAAACTGAAAATCAATAAGACAGAGCCACCCCAAAATTTAGGGCTGCACTGCTTACAAGGACCTCAACTTGGGTACACCTTAAATATCCCAGGAAATATAAAAATGGTTCAAAAAATTGTGGTACTTACGTACGATGGAATATCCCTCAGCCATGAAATCAATGTCATAAGACCAGTAGCAGCAAAATGGTTGGATTCAGGTACGATGATTCTAAGTGAAATATGTCACACAAAAAAAGAAACATCATAAGATATCACTTATGAAGATCCTGTAAACATGGCTACACTTGAACTGAGTTAGGAAAGAGAACAGTGCCTCACATTTAGAAAACACTCTTATGCCTGCTTAAGGGGGAAGGAGAGGTGGGGTGATGCATAAAACCAGAGTTTGCTATAAGCACAGGTACCGTTCCAAAAACCAACTATGGAATAGACAAGACCTACACCTTCCTCAGTGAAAGGGACTCAAAACCCCATACTTCCCGCAGAGGAATATATCTGGCTAGTAAGAATCTTAAAACCTATGTATTGATATGTCTCCGTGAGGGAATCAAGTGTGTCTAGACTGGCATAAATATGGCAGCGAGAATCAGCTCAAACCCACTATAAAAAGGAATTTCAAAAACAAAACAAAAAAACTGGGAAATTCTTTACAATTCCTTCAGGGTCTCTGATGAAACCTGGAATGACGCTATCTACAATGACAGCTGGATGTGGCATAAGGAGGGACACTTGGGACTGAGACGATTGGTGAGATTGGGTGAGCAAATGCAGACACTTTAAAGCACAAATACCTGGCACCCATTCCATGGGTCCAAACTCTCCAGGTTGAAGGGAATATTACTACAGCTATAACATGTACGGGAAACCTAGAGAACGGACACACTGTGAATACGAAAGGTTTCTAAAACTCAACGAATAGTCCCTCTCCTGGTGCTCCGGTTTGACTTTCCATCTGCTTTACTATCAACCTCCCAACTTGGAGAGACAGCCCCTTTAACCTCCTGGTTCGCAAAGGTTGCCAATTTGGCAGAGGATGAAAGGGAAGAGGGAGAACCAATGAGAGAGTAGCTGTTAGGCATTTGGAAGGGCACATATCACTGTAATTCCCTGGCAGGAAGAAGAATTAACAAAAGTCTCAGCGCCCCACCTGGAATCAGCATAGGTTCTGAATCAAAATGTTGGACTTTCGGTCAGCTCACCAAAAACGAATTGAAAAATGGAGCTCAGGGGCACAGCAATTCACAAACTGGCCGAGTAATAAAGGACAACTATCGTCCAAAAATCTGTTGAGGGAAGGCAACGAGGCGGACTTGAAAGCGAGGCAGAATAGCAGGAAACAGATTTCAAGAGGTACGTGGGAATCGCCTTTAAAGCACAGGAAGAGGGGCACAACTTCGACAATGATGCACTCGGCCATAAAGGGCGTATGCGTTTTCTCCTGAATATATTCAGGAGAAAACGCATACGCCATTTTTGGCCAAGCAAGCAAGCGGGCAATGCAAATCCACACTACAAAGAAGTATCACTTCCCACCGGTCAAAAGGGACATCCACAAAATGTGTAAAAACCAGAAAGGCAAGACAGGCCCTGGAGAACAGGGAGCCTTGTTATGCTGATGGGCGGGATGTAAATTGCCAACTGCCTCTCTGGAGGAGTGTATTGGGTTCCCTAAAACAAGTAAAGAACAGAGCTACAGAGCCAAGGGCACTTCCAGTCTAGGGAATATACCTTGGGAAAACTGAAAATCAATAAGACAGAGCCACCCCAAAATTTAGGGCTGCACTGCTTACAAGGACCTCAACTTGGGTACACCTTAAATATCCCAGGAAATATAAAAATGGTTCAAAAAATTGTGGTACTTACGTACGATGGAATATCCCTCAGCCATGAAATCAATGTCATAAGACCAGTAGCAGCAAAATGGGTGGATTCAGGTACGATGATTCTAAGTGAAATAAGTCACACAGAAAAAGAAACTTATCATAAGATATCACTTATGAAGATCCTGTAAACATGGCTACACTTGAACTGAGTTAGGAAAGAGAACAGTGTCTCACATTTAGAAAACACTCTTATGCCAGCTTAAGGGGGAAGGAGAGGTGGGGTGATGCATAAAACCAGAGTTTGCTATAAGCACAGGTACCGTTCCAAAAACCAACTATGGAATAGACAAGACCTACACCTTCCTCAGTGAAAGGGACTCAAAACCCCATATTTCCCGCAGAGGAATATATCTGGCTAGTAAGAATCTTAAAACCTATGTATTGATATGTCTCCGTGAGGGAATCAAGTGTGTCTAGACTGGCATAAACATGGCAGCGAGAATCAGCTCAAACCCACTATAAAAAGGAATTTCAAAAACAAAACAAAAAAACTGGGAAATTCTTTACAATTCCTTCAGGGTCTCTGATGAAACCTGGAATGACCCTATCTACAATGACAGCTGGATGTGGCATAAGGAGGGACACTTGGGACTGAGACGATTGGTGAGATTGGGTGAGCAAATGCAGACACTTTAAAGCACAAATACCTGGCACCAATTCCATGGGTCCCAACTCTCCAGGTTGAAGGGAATATTACTACAGCTATAACGTGTACGGGAAACCTAGAGAACGGACACACTGTGAATACGAAAGGTTTCTAAAACTCAACGAATAGTCCCTCTCTTGGTGCTCCGGTTTGACTTTCCATCTGCTTTACTATCAACCTCCCAACTTGGAGAGACAGCCCCTTTAACCTCCTCGTTCGCACAGGTTGCCAGTTTGGCAGAGGATGAAAGGGAAGAGGGAGAACCAATGAGAGAGTAGCTGTTAGGCACCTGGACGGGCACATATCACTGTAATTTCCTGGCAGGAAGAAGAATTATCCAAAGTCTCAGCCCCCCACCGGGAACCAGCATAGGTCCTGAACCAAAATGTTGGACTTTCGGTCAGCTCACCAAAAACGAGTTGAATAATGGAGCTCAGGGGCACAGCAATTCACAAACTGGCCGAGTAATAAAGGACAACTATCGTCCAAAAATCTGTTGAGGGAAGGCAACGAGGCGGACTTGAGAGCGAGGCAGAATAGCAGAAAACAGATTTCAAGAGGTACGTTGGAATCGCCATTAAAGCACAGGAAGAGGGGCACAACTTCGACAATGATGCACTTGGCCAAAACGGGCGTATGCGTTTTCTCCTGAATATATTCAGGAGAAAACGCATACGCCCGTTTTGGCCAAGCAAGCAAGCGGGCAATGCAAATCTGCACTACAAAGAAGTGTCACGTCCCACCGGTCAAAAGGGACATCCACAAAATGTGTAAAAACCAGAAAGGCAAGAGAGGCCCTGGAGAACAGGGAGCCTTGTTATGCTGATGGGCGGCATGTAAATTGCCCAGTGCCTCTCTGGAGGAGTACATTGTGTTCCCTAAAACAAGTAAAGAACAGAGTTACAGAGCCAAGGGCACTTCCAGTCTAGGGAATATACCTTGGGAAAACTGAAAATCAATAAGACAGAGCCACCGCAAAATTTAGGGCTGCACTGCTTACAAGGACCTCAACTTGGGTACACCTTAAATATCCCAGGAAATATAAAAATGGTTCAAAAAATTGTGGTATTAACGTACGATGGAATATCCCTCAGCCATGAAATCAATGTCATAAGACCAGTAGCAGCAAAATGGGTGGATTCAGGTACGATGATTCTAAGTGAAATAAGTCACACAGAAAAAGAAACTTATCATAAGATATCACTTATGAAGATCCTGTAAACATGGCTACACTTGAACTGAGTTAGGAAAGAGAACAGTGACTCATATTTAGAAAACACTCTTATGCCTGCTTAAGGGGGAAGGAGAGGTGGGGTGATGCATAAAACCAGAGTTTGCTATAAGCACAGGTACCGTTCCAAAAACCAACTATGGAATAGACAAGACCTACACCTTCCTCAGTGATAGGGACACAAAACACCATATTTCCCGCAGAGGAATATATCTGACTAGTAAGAATCTTAAAACCTATGGATTGATATGTCTCTGTAAGGGAATCAAGTGTGTCTACACTGGCATAAACATAGCAGCGAGAATCAGCTCAAACCCACTATAAAAAGGAATTTCAAAAACAAAACAAAAAAACTGGGAAATTCTTTACAATTCCTTCAGGGTCTCTGATGAAACCTGGAATGACCCTATCTACAATGACAGCTGGATGTGGCATAAGGAGGGACACTTGGGACTGAGACGATTGGTGAGATTAGGTGAGCAAATGCAGACCCTAAAAGCACAAATGCCTGACACCCATTCCATGGGTCCCAACTCTCCAGGTTGAAGGGAATATTACTACAGCTATAACATGTACGGGAAACCTAGAGAACGGACACACTGTGAATACGAAAGGTTTCTAAAACTCAACGAATTGTCCCTCTCCTGGTGCCCTGGTTTGACTTTCCATCTGCTTTACTATCAATCTCCCAACTTGGAGAGACAGCCCCTTTAACCTCCTGGTTCTCACAGGTTGCCAATTTGGCAGAGGATGAAAGGGAAGAGGGAGAACCAATGAGAGAGTAGCTGTTAGGCATTTGGACGGGCACATATCACTCTAACTTCCCGGCAGGAAGAAGAATTAACCAAAGTCTCAGCCACCCACCGGGAACCAGCATAGGTCCTGAACCAAAATTTTGGACTTGCGGTCAGCTCACCAAACACGAGTTGAAAAATGGAGCTCAGGGGCACAGCAATTCACAAACTGGCTGAGTAATAAAGGACAACTATCGTCCAAAAATCTGTTGAGGGAAGGCAACGAGGCGGACTTGAAAGCGAGGCAGAATAGCAGGAAACAGATTTCAAGAGGTACGTTGGAATCGCCTTTAAAGCACAGGAAGAGGGGCACAACTTCGACAATGATGCACTTGGCCAAAAAGGGCGTATGCGTTTTCTCCTGAATATATTCAGGAGAAAACGCATACGCCCTTTTTGGCCAAGCAAGCAAGCGGGCAATGCAAATCTGCACTACAAAGAAGTATCACTTCCCACCGGTCAAAAGGGACATCCACAAAATGTGTAAAAACCAGAAAGGCAAGACAGGCCCTGGAGAACAGGGAGCCTTGTTATGCTGATGGGCGGGATGTAAATTGCCAACTGCCTCTCTGGAGGAGTGTATTGTGTTCCCTAAAACAAGTAAAGAACAGAGCTACAGAGCCAAGGGCACTTCCAGTCTAGGGAATATACCTTGGGAAAACTGAAAATCAATAAGACAGAGCCACCCCAAAATTTAGGGCTGCACTGCTTACAAGGACCTCAACTTGGGTACACCTTAAATATCCCAGGAAATATAAAAATGGTTCAAAAAATTGTGGTACTTACGTACGATGGAATATCCCTCAGCCATGAAATCAATGTCATAAGACCAGTAGCAGCAAAATGGGTGGATTCAGGTACGATGATTCTAAGTGAAATAAGTCACACAGAAAAAGAAACTTATCATAAGATATCACTTATGAAGATCCTGTAAACATGGCTACACTTGAACTGAGTTAGGAAAGAGAACAGTGTCTCACATTTAGAAAACACTCTTATGCCAGCTTAAGGGGGAAGGAGAGGTGGGGTGATGCATAAAACCAGAGTTTGCTATAAGCACAGGTACCGTTCCAAAAACCAACTATGGAATAGACAAGACCTACACCTTCCTCAGTGAAAGGGACTCAAAACCCCATATTTCCCGCAGAGGAATATATCTGGCTAGTAAGAATCTTAAAACCTATGTATTGATATGTCTCCGTGAGGGAATCAAGTGTGTCTAGACTGGCATAAACATGGCAGCGAGAATCAGCTCAAACCCACTATAAAAAGGAATTTCAAAAACAAAACAAAAAAACTGGGAAATTCTTTACAATTCCTTCAGGGTCTCTGATGAAACCTGGAATGACCCTATCTACAATGACAGCTGGATGTGGCATAAGGAGGGACACTTGGGACTGAGACGATTGGTGAGATTGGGTGAGCAAATGCAGACACTTTAAAGCACAAATACCTGGCACCAATTCCATGGGTCCCAACTCTCCAGGTTGAAGGGAATATTACTACAGCTATAACGTGTACGGGAAACCTAGAGAACGGACACACTGTGAATACGAAAGGTTTCTAAAACTCAACGAATAGTCCCTCTCCTGGTGCTCCGGTTTGACTTTCCATCTGCTTTACTATCAACCTCCCAACTTGGAGAGACAGCCCCTTTAACCTCCTCGTTCGCACAGGTTGCCAATTTGGCAGAGGATGAAAGGGAAGAGGGAGAACCAATGAGAGAGTAGCTGTTAGGCACCTGGACGGGCACATATCACTGTAATTTCCTGGCAGGAAGAAGAATTATCCAAAGTCTCAGCCCCCCACCGGGAACCAGCATAGGTCCTGAACCAAAATGTTGGACTTTCGGTCAGCTCACCAAAAACGAGTTGAATAATGGAGCTCAGGGGCACAGCAATTCACAAACTGGCCGAGTAATAAAGGACAACTATCGTCCAAAAATCTGTTGAGGGAAGGCAACGAGGCGGACTTGAGAGCGAGGCAGAATAGCAGAAAACAGATTTCAAGAGGTACGTTGGAATCGCCATTAAAGCACAGGAAGAGGGGCACAACTTCGACAATGATGCACTTGGCCAAAACGGGCGTATGCGTTTTCTCCTGAATATATTCAGGAGAAAACGCATACGCCCTTTTTGGCCAAGCAAGCAAGCGGGCAATGCAAATCTGCACTACAAAGAAGTGTCACGTCCCACCGGTCAAAAGGGACATCCACAAAATGTGTAAAAACCAGAAAGGCAAGAGAGGCCCTGGAGAACAGGGAGCCTTGTTATGCTGATGGGCGGCATGTAAATTGCCCAGTGCCTCTCTGGAGGAGTACATTGTGTTCCCTAAAACAAGTAAAGAACAGAGTTACAGAGCCAAGGGCACTTCCAGTCTAGGGAATATACCTTGGGAAAACTGAAAATCAATAAGACAGAGCCACCGCAAAATTTAGGGCTGCACTGCTTACAAGGACCTCAACTTGGGTACACCTTAAATATCCCAGGAAATATAAAAATGGTTCAAAAAATTGTGGTATTAACGTACGATGGAATATCCCTCAGCCATGAAATCAATGTCATAAGACCAGTAGCAGCAAAATGGGTGGATTCAGGTACGATGATTCTAAGTGAAATAAGTCACACAGAAAAAGAAACTTATCATAAGATATCACTTATGAAGATCCTGTAAACATGGCTACACTTGAACTGAGTTAGGAAAGAGAACAGTGACTCACATTTAGAAAACACTCTTATGCCTGCTTAAGGGGGAAGGAGAGGTGGGGTGATGCATAAAACCAGAGTTTGCTATAAGCACAGGTACCGTTCCAAAAACCAACTATGGAATAGACAAGACCTACACCTTCCTCAGTGATAGGGACACAAAACACCATATTTCCCGCAGAGGAATATATCTGACTAGTAAGAATCTTAAAACCTATGGATTGATATGTCTCTGTAAGGGAATCAAGTGTGTCTACACTGGCATAAACATAGCAGCGAGAATCAGCTCAAACCCACTATAAAAAGGAATTTCAAAAACAAAACAAAAAAACTGGGAAATTCTTTACAATTCCTTCAGGGTCTCTGATGAAACCTGGAATGACCCTATCTACAATGACAGCTGGATGTGGCATAAGGAGGGACACTTGGGACTGAGACGATTGGTGAGATTAGGTGAGCAAATGCAGACCCTAAAAGCACAAATGCCTGACACCCATTCCATGGGTCCCAACTCTCCAGGTTGAAGGGAATATTACTACAGCTATAACATGTACGGGAAACCTAGAGAACGGACACACTGTGAATACGAAAGGTTTCTAAAACTCAACGAATTGTCCCTCTCCTGGTGCCCTGGTTTGACTTTCCATCTGCTTTACTATCAATCTCCCAACTTGGAGAGACAGCCCCTTTAACCTCCTGGTTCTCACAGGTTGCCAATTTGGCAGAGGATGAAAGGGAAGAGGGAGAACCAATGAGAGAGTAGCTGTTAGGCATTTGGACGGGCACATATCACTCTAACTTCCCGGCAGGAAGAAGAATTAACCAAAGTCTCAGCCACCCACCGGGAACCAGCATAGGTCCTGAACCAAAATTTTGGACTTGCGGTCAGCTCACCAAACACGAGTTGAAAAATGGAGCTCAGGGGCACAGCAATTCACAAACTGGCTGAGTAATAAAGGACAACTATCGTCCAAAAATCTGTTGAGGGAAGGCAACGAGGCGGACTTGAAAGCGAGGCAGAATAGCAGGAAACAGATTTCAAGAGGTACGTTGGAATCGCCTTTAAAGCACAGGAAGAGGGGCACAACTTCGACAATGATGCACTTGGCCAAAAAGGGCGTATGCGTTTTCTCCTGAATATATTCAGGAGAAAACGCATACGCCCTTTTTGGCCAAGCAAGCAAGCGGGCAATGCAAATCTGCACTACAAAGAAGTATCACTTCCCACCGGTCAAAAGGGACATCCACAAAATGTGTAAAAACCAGAAAGGCAAGACAGGCCCTGGAGAACAGGGAGCCTTGTTATGCTGATGGGCGGGATGTAAATTGCCAACTGCCTCTCTGGAGGAGTGTATTGTGTTCCCTAAAACAAGTAAAGAACAGAGCTACAGAGCCAAGGGCACTTCCAGTCTAGGGAATATACCTTGGGAAAACTGAAAATCAATAAGACAGAGCCACCCCAAAATTTAGGGCTGCACTGCTTACAAGGACCTCAACTTGGGTACACCTTAAATATCCCAGGAAATATAAAAATGGTTCAAAAAATTGTGGTACTTACGTACGATGGAATATCCCTCAGCCATGAAATCAATGTCATAAGACCAGTAGCAGCAAAATGGGTGGATTCAGGTACGATGATTCTAAGTGAAATAAGTCACACAGAAAAAGAAACTTATCATAAGATATCACTTATGAAGATCCTGTAAACATGGCCACACTTAAACTGAGTTAGGAAAGAGAACAGTGTCTCACATTTAGAACACACTCTTATGCCAGCTTAAGGGGGAAGGAGAGGTGGGGTGATGCATAAAACCAGAGTTTGCTATAAGCACAGGTACCGTTCCAAAAACCAACTATGGAATAGACAAGACCTACACCTTCCTCAGTGAAAGGGACTCAAAACCCCATATTTCCCGCAGAGGAATATATCTGGCTAGTAAGAATCTTAAAACCTATGTATTGATATGTCTCCGTCAGGGAATCAAGTGTGTCTAGACTGGCATAAACATGGCAGCGAGAATCAGCTCAAACCCACTATAAAAAGGAATTTCAAAAACAAAACAAAAAAACTGGGAAATTCTTTCCAATTCCTTCAGGGTCTCTGATGAAACCTGGAATGACCCTATCTACAATGACAGCTGGATGTGGCATAAGGAGGGACACTTGGGACTGAGACGATTGGTGAGATTGGGTGAGCAAATGCAGACACTTTAAAGCACAAATACCTGGCACCCATTCCATGGGTCCCAACTCTCCAGGTTGAAGGGAATATTACTACAGCTATAACATGTACGGGAAACCTAGAGAACGGACACACTGTGAATACGAAAGGTTTCTAAAACTCAACGAATAGTCCCTCTCCTGGTGCTCCGGTTTGACTTTCCATCTGCTTTACTATCAACCTCCCAACTTGGAGAGACAGCCCCTTTAACCTCCTCGTTCGCACAGGTTGCCAATTTGGCAGAGGATGAAAGGGAAGAGGGAGAACCAATGAGAGAGTAGCTGTTAGGCACTTGGACGGGCACATATCACTGTAATTTCCTGGCAGGAAGAAGAATTATCCAAAGTCTCAGCCCCCCACCGGGAACCAGCATAGGTCCTGAACCAAAATGTTGGACTTTCGGTCAGCTCACCAAAAACGAGTTGAAAAATGGAGCTCAGGGGCACAGCAATTCACAAACTGGCCGAGTAATAAAGGACAACTATCGTCCAAAAATCTGTTGAGGGAAGGCAACGAGGCGGACTTGAGAGCGAGGCAGAATAGCAGAAAACAGATTTCAAGAGGTACGTTGGAATCGCCATTAAAGCACAGGAAGAGGGGCACAACTTCGACAATGATGCACTTGGCCAAAACGGGCGTATGCGTTTTCTCCTGAATATATTCAGGAGAAAACGCATACGCCCTTTTTGGCCAAGCAAGCAAGCGGGCAATGCAAATCTGCACTACAAAGAAGTGTCACGTCCCACCGGTCAAAAGGGACATCCACAAAATGTGTAAAAACCAGAAAGGCAAGAGAGGCCCTGGAGAACAGGGAGCCTTGTTATGCTGATGGGCGGCATGTAAATTGCCCAGTGCCTCTCTGGAGGAGTACATTGTGTTCCCTAAAACAAGTAAAGAACAGAGTTACAGAGCCAAGGGCACTTCCAGTCTAGGGAATATACCTTGGGAAAACTGAAAATCAATAAGACAGAGCCACCGCAAAATTTAGGGCTGCACTGCTTACAAGGACCTCAACTTGGGTACACCTTAAATATCCCAGGAAATATAAAAATGGTTCAAAAAATTGTGGTATTAACGTACGATGGAATATCCCTCAGCCATGAAATCAATGTCATAAGACCAGTAGCAGCAAAATGGGTGGATTCAGGTACGATGATTCTAAGTGAAATAAGTCACACAGAAAAAGAAACTTATCATAAGATATCACTTATGAAGATCCTGTAAACATGGCTACACTTGAACTGAGTTAGGAAAGAGAACAGTGACTCACATTTAGAAAACACTCTTATGCCTGCTTAAGGGGGAAGGAGAGGTGGGGTGATGCATAAAACCAGAGTTTGCTATAAGCACAGGTACCGTTCCAAAAACCAACTATGGAATAGACAAGACCTACACCTTCCTCAGTGATAGGGACACAAAACACCATATTTCCCGCAGAGGAATATATCTGACTAGTAAGAATCTTAAAACCTATGGATTGATATGTCTCTGTAAGGGAATCAAGTGTGTCTACACTGGCATAAACATAGCAGCGAGAATCAGCTCAAACCCACTATAAAAAGGAATTTCAAAAACAAAACAAAAAAACTGGGAAATTCTTTACAATTCCTTCAGGGTCTCTGATGAAACCTGGAATGACGCTATCTACAATGACAGCTGGATGTGGCATAAGGAGGGACACTTGGGACTGAGACGATTGGTGAGATTAGGTGAGCAAATGCAGACCCTAAAAGCACAAATGCCTGACACCCATTCCATGGGTCCCAACTCTCCAGGTTGAAGGGAATATTACTACAGCTATAACATGTACGGGAAACCTAGAGAACGGACACACTGTGAATACGAAAGGTTTCTAAAACTCAACGAATTGTCCCTCTCCTGGTGCCCTGGTTTGACTTTCCATCTGCTTTACTATCAATCTCCCAACTTGGAGAGACAGCCCCTTTAACCTCCTGGTTCTCACAGGTTGCCAATTTGGCAGAGGATGAAAGGGAAGAGGGAGAACCAATGAGAGAGTAGCTGTTAGGCATTTGGACGGGCACATATCACTCTAACTTCCCGGCAGGAAGAAGAATTAACCAAAGTCTCAGCCACCCACCGGGAACCAGCATAGGTCCTGAACCAAAATTTTGGACTTGCGGTCAGCTCACCAAACACGAGTTGAAAAATGGAGCTCAGGGGCACAGCAATTCACAAACTGGCCGAGTAATAAAGGACAACTATCGTCCAAAAATCTGTTGAGGGAAGGCAGCTAGGCGGACTTGAAAGCGAGGCAGAATAGCAGGAAACAGATTTCAAGAGGTACGTTGGAATCGCCTTTAAAGCACAGGAAGAGGGGCACAACTTCGACAATGATGCACTTGGCCAAAAAGGGCGTATGCGTTTTCTCCTGAATATATTCAGGAGAAAACGCATACGCCCTTTTTGGCCAAGCAAGCAAGCGGGCAATGCAAATCTGCACTACAAAGAAGTATCACTTCCCACCGGTCAAAAGGGACATCCACAAAATGTGTAAAAACCAGAAAGGCAAGACAGGCCCTGGAGAACAGGGAGCCTTGTTATGCTGATGGGCGGGATGTAAATTGCCAAGTGCCTCTCTGGAGGAGTACATTGTGTTCCCTAAAACAAGTAAACAACAGAGTTACAGAGCCAAGGTCACTTCCAGTCTAGGGAATATACCTTGGGAAAACTGATAATCAATAAGACAGAGCCACCCCAAAATTTAGGGCTGCACTGCTTACAAGGACCTCAACTTGGGTACACCTTAAATATCCCAGGAAATATAAAAATGGTTCAAAAAATTGTGGTATTAACGGACGATGGAATATCCCTCAGCAATGAAATCAATGTCATAAGACCAGTAGCAGCAAAATGGGTGGATTCAGGTACGATGATTCTAAGTGAAATAAGTCACACAGAAAAAGAAACTTATCATAAGATATCACTTATGAAGATCCTGTAAACATGGCTACACTTGAACTGAGTTAGGTAAGAGAACAGTGTCTCACATTTAGAAAACACTCTTATGCCTGCTTAAGGGGGAAGGAGAGGTGGGGTGATGCATAAAACCAGAGTTTGCTATAAGCACAGGTACCGTTCCAAAAACCAACTATGGAATAGACAAGACCTACACCTTCCTCAGTGAAAGGGACTCAAAACCCCATATTTCCCGCAGAGGAATATATCTGGCTAGTAAGAATCTTAAAACCTATGTATTGATATGTCTCCGTGAGGGAATCAACTGTGTCTAGACTGGCATAAACATGGCAGCGAGAATCAGCTCAAACCCACTATAAAAAGGAATTTCAAAAACAAAACAAAAAAACTGGGAAATTCTTTACAATTCCTTCAGGGTCTCTGATGAAACCTGGAATGACCCTATCTACAATGACAGCTGGATGTGGCATAAGGAGGGACACTTGGGACTGAGACGATTGGTGAGATTGGGTGAGCAAATGCAGACACTTTAAAGCACAAATACCTGGCACCCATTCCATGGGTCCCAACTCTCCAGGTTGAAGGGAATATTACTACAGCTATAACATGTACGGGAAACCTAGAGAACGGACACACTGTGAATACGAAAGGTTTCTAAAACTCAACGAATAGTCCCTCTCCTGGTGCTCCGGTTTGACTTTCCATCTGCTTTACTATCAACCTCCCAACTTGGAGAGACAGCCCCTTTAACCTCCTCGTTCGCACAGGTTGCCAATTTGGCAGAGGATGAAAGGGAAGAGGGAGAACCAATGAGAGAGTAGCTGTTAGGCACTTGGACGGGCACATATCACTGTAATTTCCTGGCAGGAAGAAGAATTATCCAAAGTCTCAGCCCCCCACCGGGAACCAGCATAGGTCCTGAACCAAAATGTTGGACTTTCGGTCAGCTCACCAAAAACGAGTTGAAAAATGGAGCTCAGGGGCACAGCAATTCACAAACTGGCCGAGTAATAAAGGACAACTATCGTCCAAAAATCTGTTGAGGGAAGGCAACGAGGCGGACTTGAGAGCGAGGCAGAATAGCAGAAAACAGATTTCAAGAGGTACGTTGGAATCGCCATTAAAGCACAGGAAGAGGGGCACAACTTCGACAATGATGCACTTGGCCAAAACGGGCGTATGCGTTTTCTCCTGAATATATTCAGGAGAAAACGCATACGCCCTTTTTGGCCAAGCAAGCAAGCGGGCAATGCAAATCTGCACTACAAAGAAGTGTCACGTCCCACCGGTCAAAAGGGACATCCACAAAATGTGTAAAAACCAGAAAGGCAAGAGAGGCCCTGGAGAACAGGGAGCCTTGTTATGCTGATGGGCGGCATGTAAATTGCCCAGTGCCTCTCTGGAGGAGTACATTGTGTTCCCTAAAACAAGTAAAGAACAGAGTTACAGAGCCAAGGGCACTTCCAGTCTAGGGAATATACCTTGGGAAAACTGAAAATCAATAAGACAGAGCCACCGCAAAATTTAGGGCTGCACTGCTTACAAGGACCTCAACTTGGGTACACCTTAAATATCCCAGGAAATATAAAAATGGTTCAAAAAATTGTGGTATTAACGTACGATGGAATATCCCTCAGCCATGAAATCAATGTCATAAGACCAGTAGCAGCAAAATGGGTGGATTCAGGTACGATGATTCTAAGTGAAATAAGTCACACAGAAAAAGAAACTTATCATAAGATATCACTTATGAAGATCCTGTAAACATGGCTACACTTGAACTGAGTTAGGAAAGAGAACAGTGACTCACATTTAGAAAACACTCTTATGCCTGCTTAAGGGGGAAGGAGAGGTGGGGTGATGCATAAAACCAGAGTTTGCTATAAGCACAGGTACCGTTCCAAAAACCAACTATGGAATAGACAAGACCTACACCTTCCTCAGTGATAGGGACACAAAACACCATATTTCCCGCAGAGGAATATATCTGACTAGTAAGAATCTTAAAACCTATGGATTGATATGTCTCTGTAAGGGAATCAAGTGTGTCTACACTGGCATAAACATAGCAGCGAGAATCAGCTCAAACCCACTATAAAAAGGAATTTCAAAAACAAAACAAAAAAACTGGGAAATTCTTTACAATTCCTTCAGGGTCTCTGATGAAACCTGGAATGACGCTATCTACAATGACAGCTGGATGTGGCATAAGGAGGGACACTTGGGACTGAGACGATTGGTGAGATTAGGTGAGCAAATGCAGACCCTAAAAGCACAAATGCCTGACACCCATTCCATGGGTCCCAACTCTCCAGGTTGAAGGGAATATTACTACAGCTATAACATGTACGGGAAACCTAGAGAACGGACACACTGTGAATACGAAAGGTTTCTAAAACTCAACGAATTGTCCCTCTCCTGGTGCCCTGGTTTGACTTTCCATCTGCTTTACTATCAATCTCCCAACTTGGAGAGACAGCCCCTTTAACCTCCTGGTTCTCACAGGTTGCCAATTTGGCAGAGGATGAAAGGGAAGAGGGAGAACCAATGAGAGAGTAGCTGTTAGGCATTTGGACGGGCACATATCACTCTAACTTCCCGGCAGGAAGAAGAATTAACCAAAGTCTCAGCCACCCACCGGGAACCAGCATAGGTCCTGAACCAAAATTTTGGACTTGCGGTCAGCTCACCAAACACGAGTTGAAAAATGGAGCTCAGGGGCACAGCAATTCACAAACTGGCCGAGTAATAAAGGACAACTATCGTCCAAAAATCTGTTGAGGGAAGGCAGCTAGGCGGACTTGAAAGCGAGGCAGAATAGCAGGAAACAGATTTCAAGAGGTACGTTGGAATCGCCTTTAAAGCACAGGAAGAGGGGCACAACTTCGACAATGATGCACTTGGCCAAAAAGGGCGTATGCGTTTTCTCCTGAATATATTCAGGAGAAAACGCATACGCCCTTTTTGGCCAAGCAAGCAAGCGGGCAATGCAAATCTGCACTACAAAGAAGTATCACTTCCCACCGGTCAAAAGGGACATCCACAAAATGTGTAAAAACCAGAAAGGCAAGACAGGCCCTGGAGAACAGGGAGCCTTGTTATGCTGATGGGCGGGATGTAAATTGCCAAGTGCCTCTCTGGAGGAGTACATTGTGTTCCCTAAAACAAGTAAACAACAGAGTTACAGAGCCAAGGTCACTTCCAGTCTAGGGAATATACCTTGGGAAAACTGATAATCAATAAGACAGAGCCACCCCAAAATTTAGGGCTGCACTGCTTACAAGGACCTCAACTTGGGTACACCTTAAATATCCCAGGAAATATAAAAATGGTTCAAAAAATTGTGGTATTAACGGACGATGGAATATCCCTCAGCAATGAAATCAATGTCATAAGACCAGTAGCAGCAAAATGGGTGGATTCAGGTACGATGATTCTAAGTGAAATAAGTCACACAGAAAAAGAAACTTATCATAAGATATCACTTATGAAGATCCTGTAAACATGGCTACACTTGAACTGAGTTAGGTAAGAGAACAGTGTCTCACATTTAGAAAACACTCTTATGCCTGCTTAAGGGGGAAGGAGAGGTGGGGTGATGCATAAAACCAGAGTTTGCTATAAGCACAGGTACCGTTCCAAAAACCAACTATGGAATAGACAAGACCTACACCTTCCTCAGTGATAGGGACTCAAAACACCATATTTCCCGCAGAGGAATATATCTGACTAGTAAGAATCTTAAAACCTATGGATTGATATGTCTCTGTAAGGGAATCAAGTGTGTCTACACTGGCATAAACATGGCAGCGAGAATCAGCTCAAACCCACTATAAAAAGGAATTTCAAAAACAAAACAAAAAAACTGGGAAATTCTTTACAATTCCTTCAGGGTCTCTGATGAAACCTGGAATGACCCTATCTACAATGACAGCTGGATGTGGCATAAGGAGGGACACTTGGGACTGAGACGATTGGTGAGATTGGGTGAGCAAATGCAGACTCTTTAAAGCACAAATGCATGGCACCCATTCCATGGGTCCCAACTCTCCAGGTTGAAGGGAATATTCCTACAGTTATAACATGTACGGGAAACCTAGAGAACGGAAACCCTGTGAATATGAAAGGTTTCTAAAACTCAACGAATAGTCCCTCTCCTGGTGCTCCGGTTTGACTTTCCATCTGCTTTACTATCAATCTCCCAACTTGGAGAGACAACGCCTTTAACCTCCTGGTTCGCACAGGTTTCCAATTTGGCAGAGGATGAAAGGGAAGAGGGAGAACCAATGAGAGAGTAGCTGTTAGGCATTTGGACGGGCACATATCACTCTAACTTCCCGGCAGGAAGAAGAATTAACCAAAGTCTCAGCCCCCCACTGGGAACCAGCATAGGTCCTGAACCAAAATGTTGGACTTGCGGTCAGCTCACCAAAAACGAGTTGAAAAATGGAGCTCAGGGGCACAGCAATTCACAAACTGGCTGAGTAATAAAGGACAACTATCGTCCAAAAATCTGTTGAGGGAAGGCAACGAGGCAGACTTGAGAGCGAGGCAGAATAGCAGGAAACAGATTTCAAGAGGTACGTGGGAATCGCCTTTAAAGCACAGGAAGAGGGGCACAACTTCGACAATGATGCACTCGGCCATAAAGGGCGTATGCGTTTTCTCCTGAATATATTCAGGAGAAAACGCATACGCCATTTTTGGCCAAGCAAGCAAGCGGGCAATGCAAATCCACACTACAAAGAAGTATCACTTCCCACCGGTCAAAAGGGACATCCACAAAATGTGTAAAAACCAGAAAGGCAAGACAGGCCCTGGAGAACAGGGAGCCTTGTTATGCTGATGGGCGGGATGTAAATTGCCAACTGCCTCTCTGGAGGAGTGTATTGGGTTCCCTAAAACAAGTAAAGAACAGAGCTACAGAGCCAAGGGCACTTCCAGTCTAGGGAATATACCTTGGGAAAACTGAAAATCAATAAGACAGAGCCACCCCAAAATTTAGGGCTGCACTGCTTACAAGGACCTCAACTTGGGTACACCTTAAATATCCCAGGAAATATTAAAATGGTTCAAAAAATTGTGGTACTTACGTACGATGGAATATCCCTCAGCCATGAAATCAATGTCATAAGACCAGTAGCAGCAAAATGGGTGGATTCAGGTACGATGATTCTAAGTGAAATAAGTCACACAGAAAAAGAAACTTATCATAAGATATCACTTATGAAGATCCTGTAAACATGGCTACACTTGAACTGAGTTAGGAAAGAGAACAGTGTCTCACATTTAGAAAACACTCTTATGCCAGCTTAAGGGGGAAGGAGAGGTGGGGTGATGCATAAAACCAGAGTTTGCTATAAGCACAGGTACCGTTCCAAAAACCAACTATGGAATAGACAAGACCTACACCTTCCTCAGTGAAAGGGACTCAAAACCCCATATTTCCCGCAGAGGAATATATCTGGCTAGTAAGAATCTTAAAACCTATGTATTGATATGTCTCCGTGAGGGAATCAAGTGTGTCTAGACTGGCATAAACATGGCAGCGAGAATCAGCTCAAACCCACTATAAAAAGGAATTTCAAAAACAAAACAAAAAAACTGGGAAATTCTTTACAATTCCTTCAGGGTCTCTGATGAAACCTGGAATGACCCTATCTACAATGACAGCTGGATGTGGCATAAGGAGGGACACTTGGGACTGAGACGATTGGTGAGATTGGGTGAGCAAATGCAGACACTTTAAAGCACAAATACCTGGCACCAATTCCATGGGTCCCAACTCTCCAGGTTGAAGGGAATATTACTACAGCTATAACGTGTACGGGAAACCTAGAGAACGGACACACTGTGAATACGAAAGGTTTCTAAAACTCAACGAATAGTCCCTCTCTTGGTGCTCCGGTTTGACTTTCCATCTGCTTTACTATCAACCTCCCAACTTGGAGAGACAGCCCCTTTAACCTCCTCGTTCGCACAGGTTGCCAGTTTGGCAGAGGATGAAAGGGAAGAGGGAGAACCAATGAGAGAGTAGCTGTTAGGCACCTGGACGGGCACATATCACTGTAATTTCCTGGCAGGAAGAAGAATTATCCAAAGTCTCAGCCCCCCACCGGGAACCAGCATAGGTCCTGAACCAAAATGTTGGACTTTCGGTCAGCTCACCAAAAACGAGTTGAATAATGGAGCTCAGGGGCACAGCAATTCACAAACTGGCCGAGTAATAAAGGACAACTATCGTCCAAAAATCTGTTGAGGGAAGGCATCGAGGCGGACTTGAGAGCGAGGCAGAATAGCAGAAAACAGATTTCAAGAGGTACGTTGGAATCGCCATTAAAGCACAGGAAGAGGGGCACAACTTCGACAATGATGCACTTGGCCAAAACGGGCGTATGCGTTTTCTCCTGAATATATTCAGGAGAAAACGCATACGCCCGTTTTGGCCAAGCAAGCAAGCGGGCAATGCAAATCTGCACTACAAAGAAGTGTCACGTCCCACCGGTCAAAAGGGACATCCACAAAATGTGTAAAAACCAGAAAGGCAAGAGAGGCCCTGGAGAACAGGGAGCCTTGTTATGCTGATGGGCGGCATGTAAATTGCCCAGTGCCTCTCTGGAGGAGTACATTGTGTTCCCTAAAACAAGTAAAGAACAGAGTTACAGAGCCAAGGGCACTTCCAGTCTAGGGAATATACCTTGGGAAAACTGAAAATCAATAAGACAGAGCCACCGCAAAATTTAGGGCTGCACTGCTTACAAGGACCTCAACTTGGGTACACCTTAAATATCCCAGGAAATATAAAAATGGTTCAAAAAATTGTGGTATTAACGTACGATGGAATATCCCTCAGCCATGAAATCAATGTCATAAGACCAGTAGCAGCAAAATGGGTGGATTCAGGTACGATGATTCTAAGTGAAATAAGTCACACAGAAAAAGAAACTTATCATAAGATATCACTTATGAAGATCCTGTAAACATGGCTACACTTGAACTGAGTTAGGAAAGAGAACAGTGACTCACATTTAGAAAACACTCTTATGCCTGCTTAAGGGGGAAGGAGAGGTGGGGTGATGCATAAAACCAGAGTTTGCTATAAGCACAGGTACCGTTCCAAAAACCAACTATGGAATAGACAAGACCTACACCTTCCTCAGTGATAGGGACACAAAACACCATATTTCCCGCAGAGGAATATATCTGACTAGTAAGAATCTTAAAACCTATGGATTGATATGTCTCTGTAAGGGAATCAAGTGTGTCTACACTGGCATAAACATAGCAGCGAGAATCAGCTCAAACCCACTATAAAAAGGAATTTCAAAAACAAAACAAAAAAACTGGGAAATTCTTTACAATTCCTTCAGGGTCTCTGATGAAACCTGGAATGACCCTATCTACAATGACAGCTGGATGTGGCATAAGGAGGGACACTTGGGACTGAGACGATTGGTGAGATTAGGTGAGCAAATGCAGACCCTAAAAGCACAAATGCCTGACACCCATTCCATGGGTCCCAACTCTCCAGGTTGAAGGGAATATTACTACAGCTATAACATGTACGGGAAACCTAGAGAACGGACACACTGTGAATACGAAAGGTTTCTAAAACTCAACGAATTGTCCCTCTCCTGGTGCCCTGGTTTGACTTTCCATCTGCTTTACTATCAATCTCCCAACTTGGAGAGACAGCCCCTTTAACCTCCTGGTTCTCACAGGTTGCCAATTTGGCAGAGGATGAAAGGGAAGAGGGAGAACCAATGAGAGAGTAGCTGTTAGGCATTTGGACGGGCACATATCACTCTAACTTCCCGGCAGGAAGAAGAATTAACCAAAGTCTCAGCCACCCACCGGGAACCAGCATAGGTCCTGAACCAAAATTTTGGACTTGCGGTCAGCTCACCAAACACGAGTTGAAAAATGGAGCTCAGGGGCACAGCAATTCACAAACTGGCTGAGTAATAAAGGACAACTATCGTCCAAAAATCTGTTGAGGGAAGGCAACGAGGCGGACTTGAAAGCGAGGCAGAATAGCAGGAAACAGATTTCAAGAGGTACGTTGGAATCGCCTTTAAAGCACAGGAAGAGGGGCACAACTTCGACAATGATGCACTTGGCCAAAAAGGGCGTATGCGTTTTCTCCTGAATATATTCAGGAGAAAACGCATACGCCCTTTTTGGCCAAGCAAGCAAGCGGGCAATGCAAATCTGCACTACAAAGAAGTATCACTTCCCACCGGTCAAAAGGGACATCCACAAAATGTGTAAAAACCAGAAAGGCAAGACAGGCCCTGGAGAACAGGGAGCCTTGTTATGCTGATGGGCGGGATGTAAATTGCCACCTGCCTCCCTGAAGGAGTGCATTGTGTTCCCTAAAACAAGTAAAGAACAGAGCTACAGAGCCAAGGGCACTTCCAGTCTAGGGAATATACCTTGGGAAAACTGAAAATCAATAAGACAGAGCCACCCCAAAATTTAGGGCTGCACTGCTTACAAGGACCTCAACTTGGGTACACCTTAAATATCCCAGGAAATATAAAAATGGTTCAAAAAATTGTGGTACTTACGTACGATGGAATATCCCTCAGCCATGAAATCAATGTCATAAGACCAGTAGCAGCAAAATGGGTGGATTCAGGTACGATGATTCTAAGTGAAATAAGTCACACAGAAAAAGAAACTTATCATAAGATATCACTTATGAAGATCCTGTAAACATGGCTACACTTGAACTGAGTTAGGAAAGAGAACAGTGTCTCACATTTAGAAAACACTCTTATGCCAGCTTAAGGGGGAAGGAGAGGTGGGGTGATGCATAAAACCAGAGTTTGCTATAAGCACAGGTACCGTTCCAAAAACCAACTATGGAATAGACAAGACCTACACCTTCCTCAGTGAAAGGGACTCAAAACCCCATATTTCCCGCAGAGGAATATATCTGGCTAGTAAGAATCTTAAAACCTATGTATTGATATGTCTCCGTGAGGGAATCAAGTGTGTCTAGACTGGCATAAACATGGCAGCGAGAATCAGCTCAAACCCACTATAAAAAGGAATTTCAAAAACAAAACAAAAAAACTGGGAAATTCTTTACAATTCCTTCAGGGTCTCTGATGAAACCTGGAATGACCCTATCTACAATGACAGCTGGATGTGGCATAAGGAGGGACACTTGGGACTGAGACGATTGGTGAGATTGGGTGAGCAAATGCAGACACTTTAAAGCACAAATACCTGGCACCAATTCCATGGGTCCCAACTCTCCAGGTTGAAGGGAATATTACTACAGCTATAACGTGTACGGGAAACCTAGAGAACGGACACACTGTGAATACGAAAGGTTTCTAAAACTCAACGAATAGTCCCTCTCCTGGTGCTCCGGTTTGACTTTCCATCTGCTTTACTATCAACCTCCCAACTTGGAGAGACAGCCCCTTTAACCTCCTCGTTCGCACAGGTTGCCAATTTGGCAGAGGATGAAAGGGAAGAGGGAGAACCAATGAGAGAGTAGCTGTTAGGCACCTGGACGGGCACATATCACTGTAATTTCCTGGCAGGAAGAAGAATTATCCAAAGTCTCAGCCCCCCACCGGGAACCAGCATAGGTCCTGAACCAAAATGTTGGACTTTCGGTCAGCTCACCAAAAACGAGTTGAATAATGGAGCTCAGGGGCACAGCAATTCACAAACTGGCCGAGTAATAAAGGACAACTATCGTCCAAAAATCTGTTGAGGGAAGGCAACGAGGCGGACTTGAGAGCGAGGCAGAATAGCAGAAAACAGATTTCAAGAGGTACGTTGGAATCGCCATTAAAGCACAGGAAGAGGGGCACAACTTCGACAATGATGCACTTGGCCAAAACGGGCGTATGCGTTTTCTCCTGAATATATTCAGGAGAAAACGCATACGCCCTTTTTGGCCAAGCAAGCAAGCGGGCAATGCAAATCTGCACTACAAAGAAGTGTCACGTCCCACCGGTCAAAAGGGACATCCACAAAATGTGTAAAAACCAGAAAGGCAAGAGAGGCCCTGGAGAACAGGGAGCCTTGTTATGCTGATGGGCGGCATGTAAATTGCCCAGTGCCTCTCTGGAGGAGTACATTGTGTTCCCTAAAACAAGTAAAGAACAGAGTTACAGAGCCAAGGGCACTTCCAGTCTAGGGAATATACCTTGGGAAAACTGAAAATCAATAAGACAGAGCCACCGCAAAATTTAGGGCTGCACTGCTTACAAGGACCTCAACTTGGGTACACCTTAAATATCCCAGGAAATATAAAAATGGTTCAAAAAATTGTGGTATTAACGTACGATGGAATATCCCTCAGCCATGAAATCAATGTCATAAGACCAGTAGCAGCAAAATGGGTGGATTCAGGTACGATGATTCTAAGTGAAATAAGTCACACAGAAAAAGAAACTTATCATAAGATATCACTTATGAAGATCCTGTAAACATGGCTACACTTGAACTGAGTTAGGAAAGAGAACAGTGACTCACATTTAGAAAACACTCTTATGCCTGCTTAAGGGGGAAGGAGAGGTGGGGTGATGCATAAAACCAGAGTTTGCTATAAGCACAGGTACCGTTCCAAAAACCAACTATGGAATAGACAAGACCTACACCTTCCTCAGTGATAGGGACACAAAACACCATATTTCCCGCAGAGGAATATATCTGACTAGTAAGAATCTTAAAACCTATGGATTGATATGTCTCTGTAAGGGAATCAAGTGTGTCTACACTGGCATAAACATAGCAGCGAGAATCAGCTCAAACCCACTATAAAAAGGAATTTCAAAAACAAAACAAAAAAACTGGGAAATTCTTTACAATTCCTTCAGGGTCTCTGATGAAACCTGGAATGACCCTATCTACAATGACAGCTGGATGTGGCATAAGGAGGGACACTTGGGACTGAGACGATTGGTGAGATTAGGTGAGCAAATGCAGACCCTAAAAGCACAAATGCCTGACACCCATTCCATGGGTCCCAACTCTCCAGGTTGAAGGGAATATTACTACAGCTATAACATGTACGGGAAACCTAGAGAACGGACACACTGTGAATACGAAAGGTTTCTAAAACTCAACGAATTGTCCCTCTCCTGGTGCCCTGGTTTGACTTTCCATCTGCTTTACTATCAATCTCCCAACTTGGAGAGACAGCCCCTTTAACCTCCTGGTTCTCACAGGTTGCCAATTTGGCAGAGGATGAAAGGGAAGAGGGAGAACCAATGAGAGAGTAGCTGTTAGGCATTTGGACGGGCACATATCACTCTAACTTCCCGGCAGGAAGAAGAATTAACCAAAGTCTCAGCCACCCACCGGGAACCAGCATAGGTCCTGAACCAAAATTTTGGACTTGCGGTCAGCTCACCAAACACGAGTTGAAAAATGGAGCTCAGGGGCACAGCAATTCACAAACTGGCTGAGTAATAAAGGACAACTATCGTCCAAAAATCTGTTGAGGGAAGGCAACGAGGCGGACTTGAAAGCGAGGCAGAATAGCAGGAAACAGATTTCAAGAGGTACGTTGGAATCGCCTTTAAAGCACAGGAAGAGGGGCACAACTTCGACAATGATGCACTTGGCCAAAAAGGGCGTATGCGTTTTCTCCTGAATATATTCAGGAGAAAACGCATATGCCCTTTTTGGCCAAGCAAGCAAGCGGGCAATGCAAATCTGCACTACAAAGAAGTATCACTTCCCACCGGTCAAAAGGGACATCCACAAAATGTGTAAAAACCAGAAAGGCAAGACAGGCCCTGGAGAACAGGGAGCCTTGTTATGCTGATGGGCGGGATGTAAATTGCCAACTGCCTCTCTGGAGGAGTGTATTGTGTTCCCTAAAACAAGTAAAGAACAGAGCTACAGAGCCAAGGGCACTTCCAGTCTAGGGAATATACCTTGGGAAAACTGAAAATCAATAAGACAGAGCCACCCCAAAATTTAGGGCTGCACTGCTTACAAGGACCTCAACTTGGGTACACCTTAAATATCCCAGGAAATATAAAAATGGTTCAAAAAATTGTGGTACTTACGTACGATGGAATATCCCTCAGCCATGAAATCAATGTCATAAGACCAGTAGCAGCAAAATGGGTGGATTCAGGTACGATGATTCTAAGTGAAATAAGTCACACAGAAAAAGAAACTTATCATAAGATATCACTTATGAAGATCCTGTAAACATGGCCACACTTAAACTGAGTTAGGAAAGAGAACAGTGTCTCACATTTAGAACACACTCTTATGCCAGCTTAAGGGGGAAGGAGAGGTGGGGTGATGCATAAAACCAGAGTTTGCTATAAGCACAGGTACCGTTCCAAAAACCAACTATGGAATAGACAAGACCTACACCTTCCTCAGTGAAAGGGACTCAAAACCCCATATTTCCCGCAGAGGAATATATCTGGCTAGTAAGAATCTTAAAACCTATGTATTGATATGTCTCCGTCAGGGAATCAAGTGTGTCTAGACTGGCATAAACATGGCAGCGAGAATCAGCTCAAACCCACTATAAAAAGGAATTTCAAAAACAAAACAAAAAAACTGGGAAATTCTTTCCAATTCCTTCAGGGTCTCTGATGAAACCTGGAATGACCCTATCTACAATGACAGCTGGATGTGGCATAAGGAGGGACACTTGGGACTGAGACGATTGGTGAGATTGGGTGAGCAAATGCAGACACTTTAAAGCACAAATACCTGGCACCCATTCCATGGGTCCCAACTCTCCAGGTTGAAGGGAATATTACTACAGCTATAACATGTACGGGAAACCTAGAGAACGGACACACTGTGAATACGAAAGGTTTCTAAAACTCAACGAATAGTCCCTCTCCTGGTGCTCCGGTTTGACTTTCCATCTGCTTTACTATCAACCTCCCAACTTGGAGAGACAGCCCCTTTAACCTCCTCGTTCGCACAGGTTGCCAATTTGGCAGAGGATGAAAGGGAAGAGGGAGAACCAATGAGAGAGTAGCTGTTAGGCACTTGGACGGGCACATATCACTGTAATTTCCTGGCAGGAAGAAGAATTATCCAAAGTCTCAGCCCCCCACCGGGAACCAGCATAGGTCCTGAACCAAAATGTTGGACTTTCGGTCAGCTCACCAAAAACGAGTTGAAAAATGGAGCTCAGGGGCACAGCAATTCACAAACTGGCCGAGTAATAAAGGACAACTATCGTCCAAAAATCTGTTGAGGGAAGGCAACGAGGCGGACTTGAGAGCGAGGCAGAATAGCAGAAAACAGATTTCAAGAGGTACGTTGGAATCGCCATTAAAGCACAGGAAGAGGGGCACAACTTCGACAATGATGCACTTGGCCAAAACGGGCGTATGCGTTTTCTCCTGAATATATTCAGGAGAAAACGCATACGCCCTTTTTGGCCAAGCAAGCAAGCGGGCAATGCAAATCTGCACTACAAAGAAGTGTCACGTCCCACCGGTCAAAAGGGACATCCACAAAATGTGTAAAAACCAGAAAGGCAAGAGAGGCCCTGGAGAACAGGGAGCCTTGTTATGCTGATGGGCGGCATGTAAATTGCCCAGTGCCTCTCTGGAGGAGTACATTGTGTTCCCTAAAACAAGTAAAGAACAGAGTTACAGAGCCAAGGGCACTTCCAGTCTAGGGAATATACCTTGGGAAAACTGAAAATCAATAAGACAGAGCCACCGCAAAATTTAGGGCTGCACTGCTTACAAGGACCTCAACTTGGGTACACCTTAAATATCCCAGGAAATATAAAAATGGTTCAAAAAATTGTGGTATTAACGTACGATGGAATATCCCTCAGCCATGAAATCAATGTCATAAGACCAGTAGCAGCAAAATGGGTGGATTCAGGTACGATGATTCTAAGTGAAATAAGTCACACAGAAAAAGAAACTTATCATAAGATATCACTTATGAAGATCCTGTAAACATGGCTACACTTGAACTGAGTTAGGAAAGAGAACAGTGACTCACATTTAGAAAACACTCTTATGCCTGCTTAAGGGGGAAGGAGAGGTGGGGTGATGCATAAAACCAGAGTTTGCTATAAGCACAGGTACCGTTCCAAAAACCAACTATGGAATAGACAAGACCTACACCTTCCTCAGTGATAGGGACACAAAACACCATATTTCCCGCAGAGGAATATATCTGACTAGTAAGAATCTTAAAACCTATGGATTGATATGTCTCTGTAAGGGAATCAAGTGTGTCTACACTGGCATAAACATAGCAGCGAGAATCAGCTCAAACCCACTATAAAAAGGAATTTCAAAAACAAAACAAAAAAACTGGGAAATTCTTTACAATTCCTTCAGGGTCTCTGATGAAACCTGGAATGACGCTATCTACAATGACAGCTGGATGTGGCATAAGGAGGGACACTTGGGACTGAGACGATTGGTGAGATTAGGTGAGCAAATGCAGACCCTAAAAGCACAAATGCCTGACACCCATTCCATGGGTCCCAACTCTCCAGGTTGAAGGGAATATTACTACAGCTATAACATGTACGGGAAACCTAGAGAACGGACACACTGTGAATACGAAAGGTTTCTAAAACTCAACGAATTGTCCCTCTCCTGGTGCCCTGGTTTGACTTTCCATCTGCTTTACTATCAATCTCCCAACTTGGAGAGACAGCCCCTTTAACCTCCTGGTTCTCACAGGTTGCCAATTTGGCAGAGGATGAAAGGGAAGAGGGAGAACCAATGAGAGAGTAGCTGTTAGGCATTTGGACGGGCACATATCACTCTAACTTCCCGGCAGGAAGAAGAATTAACCAAAGTCTCAGCCACCCACCGGGAACCAGCATAGGTCCTGAACCAAAATTTTGGACTTGCGGTCAGCTCACCAAACACGAGTTGAAAAATGGAGCTCAGGGGCACAGCAATTCACAAACTGGCCGAGTAATAAAGGACAACTATCGTCCAAAAATCTGTTGAGGGAAGGCAGCTAGGCGGACTTGAAAGCGAGGCAGAATAGCAGGAAACAGATTTCAAGAGGTACGTTGGAATCGCCTTTAAAGCACAGGAAGAGGGGCACAACTTCGACAATGATGCACTTGGCCAAAAAGGGCGTATGCGTTTTCTCCTGAATATATTCAGGAGAAAACGCATACGCCCTTTTTGGCCAAGCAAGCAAGCGGGCAATGCAAATCTGCACTACAAAGAAGTATCACTTCCCACCGGTCAAAAGGGACATCCACAAAATGTGTAAAAACCAGAAAGGCAAGACAGGCCCTGGAGAACAGGGAGCCTTGTTATGCTGATGGGCGGGATGTAAATTGCCAAGTGCCTCTCTGGAGGAGTACATTGTGTTCCCTAAAACAAGTAAACAACAGAGTTACAGAGCCAAGGTCACTTCCAGTCTAGGGAATATACCTTGGGAAAACTGATAATCAATAAGACAGAGCCACCCCAAAATTTAGGGCTGCACTGCTTACAAGGACCTCAACTTGGGTACACCTTAAATATCCCAGGAAATATAAAAATGGTTCAAAAAATTGTGGTATTAACGGACGATGGAATATCCCTCAGCAATGAAATCAATGTCATAAGACCAGTAGCAGCAAAATGGGTGGATTCAGGTACGATGATTCTAAGTGAAATAAGTCACACAGAAAAAGAAACTTATCATAAGATATCACTTATGAAGATCCTGTAAACATGGCTACACTTGAACTGAGTTAGGTAAGAGAACAGTGTCTCACATTTAGAAAACACTCTTATGCCTGCTTAAGGGGGAAGGAGAGGTGGGGTGATGCATAAAACCAGAGTTTGCTATAAGCACAGGTACCGTTCCAAAAACCAACTATGGAATAGACAAGACCTACACCTTCCTCAGTGATAGGGACTCAAAACACCATATTTCCCGCAGAGGAATATATCTGACTAGTAAGAATCTTAAAACCTATGGATTGATATGTCTCTGTAAGGGAATCAAGTGTGTCTACACTGGCATAAACATGGCAGCGAGAATCAGCTCAAACCCACTATAAAAAGGAATTTCAAAAACAAAACAAAAAAACTGGGAAATTCTTTACAATTCCTTCAGGGTCTCTGATGAAACCTGGAATGACCCTATCTACAATGACAGCTGGATGTGGCATAAGGAGGGACACTTGGGACTGAGACGATTGGTGAGATTGGGTGAGCAAATGCAGACACTTTAAAGCACAAATACCTGGCACCCATTCCATGGGTCCCAACTCTCCAGGTTGAAGGGAATATTACTACAGCTATAACATGTACGGGAAACCTAGAGAACGGACACACTGTGAATACGAAAGGTTTCTAAAACTCAACGAATAGTCCCTCTCCTGGTGCTCCGGTTTGACTTTCCATCTGCTTTACTATCAACCTCCCAACTTGGAGAGACAGCCCCTTTAACCTCCTCGTTCGCACAGGTTGCCAATTTGGCAGAGGATGAAAGGGAAGAGGGAGAACCAATGAGAGAGTAGCTGTTAGGCACTTGGACGGGCACATATCACTGTAATTTCCTGGCAGGAAGAAGAATTATCCAAAGTCTCAGCCCCCCACCGGGAACCAGCATAGGTCCTGAACCAAAATGTTGGACTTTCGGTCAGCTCACCAAAAACGAGTTGAAAAATGGAGCTCAGGGGCACAGCAATTCACAAACTGGCCGAGTAATAAAGGACAACTATCGTCCAAAAATCTGTTGAGGGAAGGCAACGAGGCGGACTTGAGAGCGAGGCAGAATAGCAGAAAACAGATTTCAAGAGGTACGTTGGAATCGCCATTAAAGCACAGGAAGAGGGGCACAACTTCGACAATGATGCACTTGGCCAAAACGGGCGTATGCGTTTTCTCCTGAATATATTCAGGAGAAAACGCATACGCCCTTTTTGGCCAAGCAAGCAAGCGGGCAATGCAAATCTGCACTACAAAGAAGTGTCACGTCCCACCGGTCAAAAGGGACATCCACAAAATGTGTAAAAACCAGAAAGGCAAGAGAGGCCCTGGAGAACAGGGAGCCTTGTTATGCTGATGGGCGGCATGTAAATTGCCCAGTGCCTCTCTGGAGGAGTACATTGTGTTCCCTAAAACAAGTAAAGAACAGAGTTACAGAGCCAAGGGCACTTCCAGTCTAGGGAATATACCTTGGGAAAACTGAAAATCAATAAGACAGAGCCACCGCAAAATTTAGGGCTGCACTGCTTACAAGGACCTCAACTTGGGTACACCTTAAATATCCCAGGAAATATAAAAATGGTTCAAAAAATTGTGGTATTAACGTACGATGGAATATCCCTCAGCCATGAAATCAATGTCATAAGACCAGTAGCAGCAAAATGGGTGGATTCAGGTACGATGATTCTAAGTGAAATAAGTCACACAGAAAAAGAAACTTATCATAAGATATCACTTATGAAGATCCTGTAAACATGGCTACACTTGAACTGAGTTAGGAAAGAGAACAGTGACTCACATTTAGAAAACACTCTTATGCCTGCTTAAGGGGGAAGGAGAGGTGGGGTGATGCATAAAACCAGAGTTTGCTATAAGCACAGGTACCGTTCCAAAAACCAACTATGGAATAGACAAGACCTACACCTTCCTCAGTGATAGGGACACAAAACACCATATTTCCCGCAGAGGAATATATCTGACTAGTAAGAATCTTAAAACCTATGGATTGATATGTCTCTGTAAGGGAATCAAGTGTGTCTACACTGGCATAAACATAGCAGCGAGAATCAGCTCAAACCCACTATAAAAAGGAATTTCAAAAACAAAACAAAAAAACTGGGAAATTCTTTACAATTCCTTCAGGGTCTCTGATGAAACCTGGAATGACGCTATCTACAATGACAGCTGGATGTGGCATAAGGAGGGACACTTGGGACTGAGACGATTGGTGAGATTAGGTGAGCAAATGCAGACCCTAAAAGCACAAATGCCTGACACCCATTCCATGGGTCCCAACTCTCCAGGTTGAAGGGAATATTACTACAGCTATAACATGTACGGGAAACCTAGAGAACGGACACACTGTGAATACGAAAGGTTTCTAAAACTCAACGAATTGTCCCTCTCCTGGTGCCCTGGTTTGACTTTCCATCTGCTTTACTATCAATCTCCCAACTTGGAGAGACAGCCCCTTTAACCTCCTGGTTCTCACAGGTTGCCAATTTGGCAGAGGATGAAAGGGAAGAGGGAGAACCAATGAGAGAGTAGCTGTTAGGCATTTGGACGGGCACATATCACTCTAACTTCCCGGCAGGAAGAAGAATTAACCAAAGTCTCAGCCACCCACCGGGAACCAGCATAGGTCCTGAACCAAAATTTTGGACTTGCGGTCAGCTCACCAAACACGAGTTGAAAAATGGAGCTCAGGGGCACAGCAATTCACAAACTGGCCGAGTAATAAAGGACAACTATCGTCCAAAAATCTGTTGAGGGAAGGCAGCTAGGCGGACTTGAAAGCGAGGCAGAATAGCAGGAAACAGATTTCAAGAGGTACGTTGGAATCGCCTTTAAAGCACAGGAAGAGGGGCACAACTTCGACAATGATGCACTTGGCCAAAAAGGGCGTATGCGTTTTCTCCTGAATATATTCAGGAGAAAACGCATACGCCCTTTTTGGCCAAGCAAGCAAGCGGGCAATGCAAATCTGCACTACAAAGAAGTATCACTTCCCACCGGTCAAAAGGGACATCCACAAAATGTGTAAAAACCAGAAAGGCAAGACAGGCCCTGGAGAACAGGGAGCCTTGTTATGCTGATGGGCGGGATGTAAATTGCCAAGTGCCTCTCTGGAGGAGTACATTGTGTTCCCTAAAACAAGTAAAGAACAGAGTTACAGAGCCAAGGGCACTTCCAGTCTAGGGAATATACCTTGGGAAAACTGAAAATCAATAAGACAGAGCCACCGCAAAATTTAGGGCTGCACTGCTTACAAGGACCTCAACTTGGGTGCACCTTAAATATCCCAGGAAATATAAAAATGGTTCAAAAAATTGTGGTACTTACGTACGATGGAATATCCCTCAGCCATGAAATCAATGTCATAAGACCAGTAGCAGCAAAATGGGTGGATTCAGGTACGATGATTCTAAGTGAAATAAGTCACACAGAAAAAGAAACTTATCATAAGATATAACTTATGAAGATCCTGTAAACATGGCTACACTTGAACTGAGTTAGGAAAGAGAACAGTGTCTCACATTTAGAAAACACTCTTATGCCTGCTTAAGGGGAAGGAGAGGTGGGGTGATGCATAAAACCAGAGTTTGGTATAAGCACAGGTACCGTTCCAAAAACCAACAATGGAATAGACAAGACCTACACCTTCCTCAGTGAAAGGGACTCAAAACCCCATATTTCCCGCAGAGGAATATATCTAACTAGTAAGAATCTTAAAACCTATGTATTGATATGTCTCCGTAAGGGAATCAAGTGTGTCTAGACTGGCATAAACATGGCAGCGAGGATCAGCTCAAACCCACTATAAAAAGGAATTTCAAAAACAAAACAAAAAAACTGGGAAATTCTTTACAATTCCTTCAGGCTCTCTGATGAAACCTGGAATGACCCTATCTACAATGACAGTTGGATGTGGCATAATGAGGGACACTTGGGACTGAGACGATTGGTGAGATTGGGTGAGCAAATGCAGACCCTTTAAAGCACAAATGCCTGGCACCCATTCCATGGGTCCCAACTCTCCAGGTTGAAGGGAATATTACTACAGCTATAACATGTACGGGAAACCTAGAGAACGGACACACTGTGAATACGAAAGGTTTCTAAAACTCAACGAATAGTCCCTCTCCTGGTGCTCCGGTTTGACTTTCCATCTGCTTTACTATCAACCTCCCAACTTGGAGAGACAGCCCCTTTAACCTCCTGGTTCGCACAGGTTTCCAATTTGGCAGAGGATGAAAGGGATGAGGGAGAACCAATGAGAGAGTAGCTGTTAGGCATTTGGACGGGCACATATCACTCTAAATTCCAGGCAGGAAGAAGAATTAACCAAAGTCTCAGCCACCCACCTGGAACCAGCATAGGTCGTGAACCAAAATTTGGACTTGCGGTCAGCTCACCACAAACGAGTTGAAAAATGGAGCTCAGGGGCACAGCAATTCACAAACTGGCCGAGTAATAAAGAACAACTCTCGTCCAAAAATCTGTAGAGGGAAGGCAACGAGGCGGACTTGAAAGCGAGGCAGAATAGCAGGAAACAGATTTCAAGAGGTACGTTGGAATCGCCTTTTAAGCACAGGAAGAGGGGCCCAACTTCGACAATGATGCACTTGGCCAAAAAGGGCGTATGCGTTTTCTCCTGAATATATTCAGGAGACAATGCATACGCCCTTTTTGGCCAAGCAAGCAAGCGGGCAATGCAAATCTGCACTACAAAGAAGTATCACTTCCCACCGGTCAAAAGGGACATCCACAAAATGTGTAAAAACCAGAAAGGCAAGACAGGCCCTGGAGAACAGGGAGCCTTGTTATGCTGATGGGCGGGATGTAAATTGTCAACTGCCTCTCTGGTGGAGTACATTGTGTTCCCTAAAACAAGTAAAGAACAGAGCTACAGAGCCAAGGGCACTTCCAGTCTAGGGAATATACCTTGGGAAAACTGAAAATCAATAAGACAGAGCCACCCCAAAATGTAGAGCTGCACTGCTTACAAGGACCTTAACTTGGGTACACCTTAAATATCCCAGGAAATATAAAAATGGTTCAAAAAATTGTGGTACTTACGTACGATGGAATATCCCTCAGCCATGAAATCAATGTCATAAGACCAGTAGCAGCAAAATGGGTGGATTCAGGTACGATGATTCTAAGTGAAATAAGTCACACAGAAAAAGAAACTTATCATAAGATATAACTTATGAAGATCCTGTAAACATGGCTACACTTGAACTGAGTTAGGAAAGAGAACAGTGTCTCACATTTAGAAAACATTCTTATGCCTGCTTAAGGGGGAAGGAGAGGTGGGGTGATGCATAAAACCAGAGTTTGATATAAGCACAGGTACCGTTCCAAACACCAACTATGGAATAGACAAGACCTACACCTTCCTCAGTGAAAGGGACTCAAAACCCCATATTTCCCGCAGAGGAATATATCTGACTAGTAAGAATCTTAAAACCTATGTACTGATATGTCTCCGTAAGGGAATCAAGTGTGTCTAGACTGGCATAAACATGGCAGCGAGAATCAGCTCAAACCCACTATAAAAAGGACTTTCAAAAACAAAACAAAAAAACTGGGAAATTCTTTACAATTCCTTCAGGGTCTCTGATGAAACCTGGAATGGCCCTATCTACAATGACAGCTGGATGTGGCATAAGGAGGGACACTTGGGACTGAGACGATTGGTGAGATTGGGTGAGCAAATGCAGACCCTTTAAAGCACAAATGCCTGGCACCCATTCCATGGGTCCCAACTCTCCAGGTTGAAGGGAATATTACTACAGCTATAACATGTACAGGAAACCTAGAGAACGGACACACTGTGAATACGAAAGGTTTCTAAAACTCAACGAATAGTCCCTCTCCTGGTGCTCCGGTTTGACTTTCCATCTGCTTTACTATCAACCTCCCAACTTGGAGAGACAGCCCCTATAACCTCCTGGTTCGCACAGGTTGCCAATTTGGCAGAGGATGAAAGGGAAGAGGGAGAACCAATGAGAGAGTAGCTGTTAGGCATTTGGACGGGCACATATCACTCTAACTTCCCGGCAGGAAAAAGAATTAACCAAAGTCTCAGCCCCCCACCGGGAACGAGCATAGGTCCTGAACCAAAATGTTGGACTTGCGGTCAGCTCACCAAAAACGAGTTGAAAAATGGAGCTCAGGGGCACAGCAATTCACAAAATGGCCGAGTAATAAAGAACAACTCTCGTCCAAAAATCAGTTGAGGGAAGGCACCGAGGCGGACTTGAGAGCGAGGCAGAATAGCAGGAAACAGATTTCAAGAGGTACGTTGGAATCTCCTTCAAAGCACAGGAAGAGGGGCCCAACTTCGACAATGATGCACTTGGCCAAAAAGGGCGTATGCGTTTTCTCCTGAATATATTCAGGAGAAAACGCATACGCCCTTTTTGGCCAATGAAGCAAGCGGGCAATGCAAATCTGCACTACAAAGAAGTATCACTTCCCACCGGTCAAAAGGGATATCCACAAAATGTGTAAAAACCAGAAAGGCAAGACAGGCCCTGGAGAACAGGGAGCCTTGTTATGCTGATGGGCGGGATGTAAATTGCCAACTGCCTCTCTGGAGGAGTGCATTGTGTTCCCTAAAACATGTAAACAACAGAGCTACAGAGCCAAGGGCATTCCAGTCTAGGGAATATTCCTTGGGAAAACTGAAAATCAATAATACAGAGCCACCCCAAAATTTAGGGCTGCACTGCTTACAAGGACCTCAACTTGGGTACACCTTAAATATCCCAGGAAATATAAAAATGGTTCAAAAAATTGTGGTACTTACGTACGATGGAATATCCCTCAGCCATGAAATCAATGTCATAAGACCAGTAGCAGCAAAATGGGTGGATTCAGGTACGATGATTCTAAGTGAAATAAGTCACACAGAAAAAGAAACTTATCATAAGATATCACTTACGAAGATCCTGTAAACATGGCTACACTTGAACTGAGTTAGGAAAGAGAACAGTGTCACATAATTAGAAAACACTCTTATGCCTGCTTAAGGGGGAAGGAGAGGTGGGGTGATGCATAAAACCAGAGTTTGATATAAGCACAGGTACTGTTCCAAAAACCAACAATGGAATAGACAAGACCTACACCTTCCTCAGTGAAAGGTACTCAAAACCCCATATTTCCTGCAGAGGAATATATCTGACTAGTAAGAATATAAAAACCTATGGATTGATATGTCCCCGTAGGGAATCAAGTGTGTCTAGACTGGCATAAACATGGCAGCGAGAATCAGCTCAAACCCACTCTAAAATGGAATTTCAAAAACAAAACAAAAAAACTGGGAAATTCTTTACAATTCCTTCAGGCTCTCTGATGAAACATGGAATGCCCCTATTTAAAACGACAGCTGGATGTGGCATAAGGCTGGACATTTGGGATTGAGATGATTGGTGAGAATGGGTGAGTAAATGCAGACCCTTTAAAGCAATAATGCATGGCACCCATTCCATGGGGCCCAACTCTCCAGGTTGAAGGGAATATTACTACAGTTATAACATGTACCGGAAATCTAGAGAACGGACACACTGTGAATACGAAAGGTTTCTAAAACTCAACGAATAGTCCCTCTCCTGGTGCTCCGGTTTGACTTTCCATCTGCTTTACTATCAACCTCCCAACTTGGAGAGACAGCCCCTTTAACCTCCTGGTTCGCACAGGTTGCCAATTTGGCAGCGGATGAAAGGGAAGAGGGAGAACCAATGAGAGAGTAGCTGTTAGGGATTTGGAAGGGCACATATCACTCTAATTTCCCCGCAGGAAGAAGAATTAACCAAAGTCTCAGCAACCCATCTGGAAACAGTATAGGTCCTGAACGAAAATTTTGGACTTGCGGTCAGCTCACCAAATCGAGTTGAAAAATGGAGCTCAGGGGCACAGCAATTCACAAACTGGCCGAGTAATAAAGGACAACTATCGTCCAAAAATCTGTTGAGGGAAGGCAACGAGGTGGACTTGAAAGCGAGGCAGAATAGCAGGAAACAGATTTCAAGAGGTAAGTTGGAATCGCATTTAAAGCACAGGAAGAGGGGCACAACTTCGACAATGATGCACTTGGCCAAAAAGGGCGTATGCGTTTTCTCCTGAATATATTCAGGAGAAAACGCATACGCCCTTTTTGGCCAAGCAAGCAAGCGGGAAATGCAAATCTGCACTACAAAGAAGTATCACTTCCCACCGGTCAAAAGGGACATCCACAAAATGTGTAAAAACCAGAAAGGCAAGACAGGCCCTGGAGAACAGGGAGCCTTGTTATGCTGATGGGCGGGATGTAAATTGCCAACTGCCTCTCTGGAGGAGTGCATTGTGTTCCCTAAAACAAGTAAACAACAGAGCTACAGAGCCAAGCGCACTTCCAGTCTAGGGAATATACCTTGGGAAAACTGAAAATCAATAAGACAGAGCCACCCCAAAATTTAGGGCTGCACTGCTTACAAGGACCTCAACTTGGGTACACCTTAAATATCCCAGGAAATATAAAAATGGTTCAAAAAATTGTGGTACTTACGTACGATGGAATATCCCTCAGCCATGAAATCAATGTCATAAGACCAGTAGCAGCAAAATGGGTGGATTCAGGTACGATGATTCTAAGTGAAATAAGTCACACAGAAAAAGAAACTTATCATAAGATATCACTTATGAAGATCCTGTAAACATGTCTACACTTGAAATGAGTTAGGAAAGAGAACAGTGTCTCACAATTAGAAAACACTCTTATGCCTGCTTAAGGGGGAAGGAGAGGTGGGGTGATGCATAAAACCAGAGTTTGATGTAAGCACAGGTACCGTTCCAAAAACCAACTATGGAATAGACAAGACCTACACCTTCCTCAGTGAAAGGGACGCAAAACCCCATATTTCCCGCAGAGGAATATATCTGACTAGTAAGAATCTTAAAACCTATGGATTGATATGTCTCCGTAGGGAATCAAGTGTGTCTAGACTGGCATAAACATGACAGCGAGAATCAGCTCAAACCCACTATAAAAAGGAATTTCAAAAACTAAACAAAAAAACTGGGAAATTCTTTACAATTCCTTCAGGGTCTCTGATGAAACCTGGAATGACCCTATATACAAGGACAGCTGGATGTGGCATAAGGCTGGACACTTGGGACTGAGAGGATTGGTGAGATTGGGTGAGAAAATGCAGACCCTTTAAAGCAATAATGCATGGCACCCATTCCATGGGTCCCAAATCTCCAGGTTGAAGGGAATATTACTACAGTTATAACATGTACCGGAATCCTAGAGAACGGACACACTGTGAATACGAAAGGTTTCTAAAACTCAACGAATAGTCCCTCTCCTGGTGCTCCGGTTTGACTTTCCATCTGCTTTACTATCAACCTCCCAACTTGGAGAGACAGCCCCTTTAACCTCCTGGTTCATACAGGTTGCCAATTTGGCGGAGGATGAAAGGGAAGAGGGAGAACCAATGAGAGAGTAGCTGTTAGGTATTTGGACGGGCACATATCACTGTAATTTCCCGGCAGGAAGAAGAATTATCCAAAGTCTCAGCCACCCACCAGGAACCAATATGGGTCCTGAACCAAAATTTTGGACTTGCGGTCAGCTCACCAAAAACGAGTTGAAAAATGGAGCTCAGGGGCACAGCAATTCACAAACTGGCCGAGTAATAAAGGACAACTATCGTCCAAAAATCTGTTGAGGGAAGGCAACGAGTCGGACTTGAAAGCGAGGCAGAATAGCAGGAAACAGATTTCAAGAGGTACGTTGGAATCGCCTTTAAAGCACAGGAAGAGGGGCACAACTTCGACAATGATGCACTTGGCCAAAAAGGGCGTATGCGTTTTCTCCTGAATATATTCAGGAGAAAACGCATACGCCCTTTTTGGCCAAGCAAGCAAGTGGGCAATGCAACTCTGCACTACAAAGAAGTATCACTGCCCACCGGTCAAAAGGGACACCCACAAAATGTGTAAAAACCAGAAAGGCAAGACAGGCCCTGGAGAACAGGGAGCCTTGTTATGCTGATGGGCGGGATGTAAATTGCCAACTGCCTTTCTGGAGGAGTACATTGTGTTCCCTAAAACAAGTAAACAACAGAGCTACAGAGGCAAGGGCACTTCTAGTCTAGGGAATATACCTTGGGAAAACTGAAAATCAATAAGGCAGAGCCACCCCAAAATTTAGGGCTGCACTGCTTACAAGGACCTCAACTTGGGTACACCTTAAATATCCCAGGAAATATAAAAATGGTTCAGAAATTTGTGGTACTTACGTACGATGGAATATCCCTCAGCCATGAAATCAATGTCATAAGACCATTAGCAGCAAAATGGGTGGATTCAGGTACGATGATTCTAAGTGAAATAAGTCACAGAGAAAAAGAAACTTATCATAAGATATCACTTATGAAGAACCTGTAAACGTGGCTACACTTGAACTGAGTTAGGAAAGAGAACAGTGTCTCACATTTAGAAAACACTCTTATGCCTGCTTAAGGGGGAAGGAGAGGTGGGGTGATGCATAAAACCAGAGTTTGATATAAGCACAGGTACCGTTCCAAAAACCAACTATGGAATAGACAAGACCTACACCTTCCTCAGTTAAAGGGACTCAAAACCCCATATTTCCCGCAGAGGAATATATCTGACTAGTAAGAATCTTAAAACCTATGTATTGATATGTCTCCGTAAGGGAATCAAGTGTGTCTAGACTGGCATAAACATGGCAGCGAGAATCAGCTCAAAACTACTATAAAAAGGAATTTAAAAAACAAAACAAAAAAACTGGGAAATTCTTTACAATTCCTTCAGGGTCTCTGATGAAACCTGGAATGACCCTATCTACAATGACAGCTGTATATGGCATAAGGAGGGACACTTGGGACTGAGACGATTGGTGAGATTGCGTGAGCAAATGCAGACCCTTTAAAGCACAAATGCCTGGCACCCATTCCATGGGTCCCAACTCTCCAGGTTGAAGGGAATATTACTACAGCTATAACATGTACGGGAAACCTAGAGAACGGACACACTGTGAATACGAAAAGTTTCTAAAACTCAACGAATAGTCCCTCTCCTGGTGATCCGGTTTGACTTTCCATCTGCTTTACTATCAACCTCCCAACTTGGAGAGACAGCCCCTTTAACCTCCTGGTTCGCACAGGTTGCCAATTTGGCAGAGGATGAAAAGGAAGAGGGAGAACCAATGAGAGAGTAGCTGTTAGGCATTTGGACTGGCACATATCACTGTAATTTCCCAGCAGGAAGAAGAATTAACCAAAGTCTCAGCCCCCCACCGGGAACCAGCATAGGTCCTGAACCAAAATGTTGGACTTGCGGTCAGCTCACAAAAAACGAGTTGAAAAGTGGAGCTCAGGGGCACAGCAATTCACAAACTGGCCGAGTAATAAAGGACAACTATCGTCCAAAAATCTATTGAGGGAAGGCAACGAGGCGGACTTGAAAGCGAGGCAGAATAGCAGGAAACAGATTTCAAGAGGTACGTTGGAATCGCCTTTAAAGCACAGTAAGAGGGGCACAACTTCGACAATGATGCACTTGGCCAAAAAGGGCGTATGCGTTTTCTCCTGAATATATTCAGGAGAAAACGCATACGCCCTTTTTGGCCAAGCAAGCAAGCGGGCCATGCAAATCTGCACTACAAAGAAGTATCACTTCCCACCGGTCAAAAGGGACATCCACAAAATGTGTAAAAACCAGAAAGGCAAGACAGGCCCTGGAGAACAGGGAGCCTTGTAATGCTGATGGGCGGGATGTAAATTGCCAACTGACTCTCTGGAGGAGTACATTGTTTTCCTTAAAACAAGTAAACAACAGAGCTTCAGAGCCAAGGGCACTTCCAGTCTAGAGATTATACCTTGGGAAAACTGAAAATCAATAAGACATAGCCACCCCAAAATTTAGGGCTGCACTGCCTACAAGGACCTCAACTTGGGTACACCTTAAATATCCCAGGAAATATAAAAATGGTTCAAAAAATTGTGGTACTTACGTACGATGGAATATCCCTCAGCCATGAAATCAATGTCATAAGACCAGTAGCAGCAAAATGGGTGGATTCAGGTACGATGATTCTAAGTGAAATAAGTCACACAGAAAAGGAAACTTATCCTAAGATATCACTTATGAAGATCCTGTAAACATGGCTACACTTGAACTGACTTAGGAAAGAGAACAGTGTCTCACATTTAGAAAACACTCTTATGCCTGCTTAAGGGGGAAGGAGAGGTGGGGTGATGCATAAAACCAGAGTTTGATATAAGCACAGGTACTGTTCCAAAACCCAACTATGGAATAGACAAGACCTACACCTTCCTCAGTGAAAGGGACTCAAAACCCCATATTTCCCGCAGAGGAATATATCTGACTAGTAAGAGTCTTAAAACCTATGTATTGATATGTCTCCGTAAGGGAATCAAGTGTGTCTAGACTGGCATAAACATGGCAGCGAGAATCAGCTCAAACCCACTATAAAAAGGAATTTCAAAAAGAAAACAAAAAAACTGGGAAATTCTTTACAATTCCTTCAGGGTCTCTGAAGAAACCTAGAATGACCCTATGTAAAATGAGAGCTGGATGTGGCATAAGGAGGGACACTTGGGACTGAGACGATTGGTGAGATTCGGTGAGCAAATGCAGACCCTTTAAAGCACAAATGCCTGGCACCCATTCCATGGGTCCCAACTCTCCAGGATGAAGGGAATATTACTACAGCTATAACATGTACGGGAAACCTAGAGAACGGACACACTGTGAATATGAAAGGTTTCTAAAACTCAACGAATAGTCCCTTTCCTGGTGCTCCGGTTTGACTTTCCATCTGCTTTACTATCAACCTCCCAACTTGGAGAGACAGCCCCTTTAACCTCCTGGTTCGCACAGGTTGCCAATTTGGCAGAGGATGAAAGGGAAGAGGGAGAACCAATGAGAGAGTAGCTGTTAGCCATTTAAACGGGCACATATCACTGTAATTTCCCGGCAGGAAGAAGAATTAACCAAAGTCTCAGCCACCCACCGGGAACCAGCATAGGTCCTGAACCCAAATTTTGGACTTGCGGTCAGCTCAACAAAAACGAGTTGAAAAATGGAGCTCAGGGGCACAGCAATTCACAAACTGGCCGAGTAATAAAGGACATCTATCGTCCAAAAATCTGTTGAGGGAAGGCAACGAGGCGGACTTGAAAGCGAGGCAGATTAGCAGGAAACAGATTTCAAGAGATACGTTGGAATCGCCTTTCAAGCACAGGAAGAGGGGCACAACTTCGACAATGATGCACTTGGCCAAAAAGGGCGTATGCGTTTTCTCCTGAATATATTCAGGAGAAAACGCATACGCCCTTTTCGGCCAAGCAAGCAAGCGGGCAATGCAAATCTGCACTACAAAGAAGTATCACTTCCCACCGGTCAAAAGGGACATCCACAAAATGTGTAAAAACCAGAAAGGCAAGACAGGCCCTGGAGAACAGGGAGCCTTGTTATGCTCATGGGCGGGATGTAAATTGCCAACTGCCTCTCTGGAGGAGTACATTGTGTTCCCTAAAACAAGTAAAGAACAGAGCTACAGAGGCAAGGGCACTTCCAGTCTAGGGAATATACCTTGGGAAAACTGAAAATGAATAAGAGAGAGCCACCCCAAAATTTAGAGCTGCACTGCTTACAAGGACCTTAACTTGGGTACACCTTAAATATCCCAGGAAATATAAAAATGGTTCAAAAAATTGTGGTACTTACGTACGATGGAATATCCCTCAGCCATGAAATCAATGTCATAAGACCAGTAGCAGCAAAATGGGTGGATTCAGGTACGATGATTCTAAGTGAAATAAGTCACACAGAAAAAGAAACTTATCATAAGATATCACTTATGAAGATCCTGTAAACATGGCTACACTTGAACTGAGTTAGGAAAGAGAACAGTGTCTCACATTTAGAAAACACTCTTATGCCTGCTTAAGGTGGAAGGAGAGGTGGGGTGATGCATAAAACCAGAGTTTGATATAAGCACAGGTACCGTTCCAAACACCAACTATGGAATAGACAAGACCTACACCTTGCTCAGTGAAAGGGACTCAAAACCCCATATTTCCCGCAGAGGAATATATCTGACTAGTAAGAATCTTAAAACCTATGTACTGATATGTCTCCATAAGGGAATCAAGTGTGTCTAGACTGGCATAAACATGGCAGCGAGAATCAGCTCAAACCCACTATAAAAAGGACTTTCAAAAACAAAACAAAAAAACTGGGAAATTCTTTACAATACCTTCAGGGTCTCTGATGAAACCTGGAATGGCCCTATCTACAATGACAGCTGGATGTGGCATAAGGAGCTACACTTGGGACTGAGACGATTGGTGAGATTGGGTGAGCAAATGCAGACCCTTTAAAGCACAAATGCCTGGCACCCATTCCATGGGTCCCAAATCTCCAGGTTGAAGGGAATATTACTACAGTTATAACATGTACCGGAAACCTAGAGAATGGACACACTGTGAATACGAAAGGTTTCTAAAACTCAACGAATAGTCCCTCTCCTGGTGCTCCGGTTTGACTTTCCATCTGCTTTACTATCAACCTCCCAACTTGGAGAGACAGCCCCTTTAACCTCCTGGTTCGCACAGGTTTCCAATTTGGCAGAGGATGAAAGGGAAGAGGGAGAACCAATGAGAGAGTAGCTGTTAGGCATTTCGATGGGCACATATCACTCTAAATTCCCGGCAGGAGGAAGAATTAACCAAAGTCTCAGCCACCCACCTGGAACCAGCATAGGTCCTGAACCAAAATTTTGGACTTGCGGTCAGCTCACCACAAACGAGTTGAAAAATGGAGCTCATGGGCTCAGCAATTCACAAACTGGCCGAGTAATAAAGGACAACTATCGTCCAAAAATCTGTTGAGGGAAGGCAGCGAGGCGGACTTGAAAGCGAGGCAGAATAGCAGGAAACAGATTTCAAGAGGTACGTTGGAATCGCCTTTAAAGCACAGGAAGAGGGGCACAACTTCGACAATGATGCACGTGGCCATAAAGGGCGTATGCGTTTTCTCCTGAATATATTCAGGAGAAAACGCATACGCCCTTTTTGGCCAAGCAAGCAAGCGGGCAATGCAAATCTGCACTACAAAGAAGTATCACTTCCCACCGGTCAAAAGGGACATCCACAAAATGTGTAAAAACCAGAAAGGCAAGACAGGCCCTGGAGAACAGGGAGCCTTGTTATGCTGATGGGCGGGATGTAAATTGCCAACTGCCTCTCTGGAGGAGTGCATTGTGTTCCCTAAAAAAAGTAAACAACAGAGCTACAGAGCCAAGGGCACTTCAAGTCTAGGGAATATTCCTTGGGAAAACTGAAAATCAATAAGACAGAGCCACCCCAAAATTTAGGGCTGCACTGCTTACAAGGACCTCAACTTGGGTACACCTTAAATATCCCAGGAAATATAAAAATGGTTCAAAAAATTGTGGTACTTACGTACGATGGAATATCCCTCAGCCATGAAATCAATGTCATAAGACCAGTAGCAGCAAAATGGGTGGATTCAGGTACGATGATTCTAAGTGAAATAAATCACACAGAAACAGAAACTTATCATAAGATATCACTTATGAAGATCCTGTAAACATGGCTACACTTGAACTGAGTTAGGAAAGAGAACAGTGTCTCACATTTAGAAAACACTCTTATGCCTGCTGAAGGGGGGAGGAGAGGTGGGGTGATGCATAAAACCAGAGTTTGATATAAGCACAGGTACCGTTCCAAAAACCAACTATGGAATAGACATGATCTACACCTTCCTCAGTGAAAGGGACTCAAAACCCCATATTTCCCACAGAGGAATATATCTGAATAGTAAGAATCTTAAAACCTATGTATTGATATGTCTCCGTAAGGGAATCAAGTGTGTCTAGACTGGCATCAACATGGCAGCGAGAATCAGCTCAAACCCACTATAAAAAGGAATTTCAAAAACAAAACAAAAAAACTGGGAAATTCTTTACAATTACTTCAGGGTCTCTGATGAAACCTGGAATGACCCTATCTACAACGACAGCTGGATGTGGCATAAGGCTGGACACTTGGGACTGAGAGGATTGGTGAGATTGGGTGAGCAAATGCAGACCCTTTAAAGCAATAATGCATGGCACCCATTCCATGGGTCCCAACTCTCCAGGTTGAAGGGAATATTACTACAGATATAACATGTACGGGAAACCTAGAGAAAGGACACACTGTGAATACGAAAGGTTTCTAAAACTCAACGAATAGTCCCTCTCCTGGTGCTCCTGGTTGACTTTCCATCTGCTTTACTATCAATCTCCATAGTTGGAGAGACAGCCCCTTTAACTTCCTCGTCCTCACACGTTTCCAATTTGGCAGAGGATTAAAGGGAAGAGGGAGAACCAATGAGAGAGTAGCTGTTAGGCATTTGGACGGGCACATATCACTCTAAATTCCCGGCAGGAAGAAGAATTAACCAAAGTCTCAGCCACCCACCGGGAACCAGCATAGGTCCTGAACCAAAATTTTGGACATGCGGTCAGCTCACAAAAAACGAGTTGAAAAATGGAGCTCAGGGGCTCAGCAATTCACAAACTGGCTGAGTAATAAAGGACAATTATCATCCAAAAATCTGTTGAGGGAAGGCAACGAGGCGGACTTGAAAGCGAGGCAGAATAGCAGGAAACAGATTTCAAGAGGTACCTTGGAATTACCTTTAAAGCACAGGAAGAGGGGCACATCTTCGACACTGATGCACTTGGGCAAAAAGGGCGTATGCGTTTTCTCCTGAATATATTCAGGAGAAAACACATACGCCCTTTTTGGCCAAGCAAGCAAGCGGGCAATGCTAATCTGCACTACAAAGAAGTATCACTTCCCACCGGTCAAAAGGGACATCCACAAAATGTGTAAAAACCAGAAAGGCAAGACAGGTCCTGGAGAACAGGGAGCCTTGTTATGCTGATGGGCGGGAGGTAAATTGCCAACTGCCTCTCTGGAGGAGTACATTGTGTTCCCTAAAACAAGTAAAGAACAGAGCTACAGAGCCAAGGGCACTTCCAGTGTAGGGAATATATCTTGGGAAAACTGAAAATCAATAAGACAGAGCCACCCCAAAATTTAGGGCTGCACTGCTTACAAGGACCTCAACTTGGGTACACCTTAAATATCCCAGGAAATATAAAAATGGTTCAAAATATTGTGGTACTTACGTACGATGGAATATCCCTCAGCCATGAAATAAATGTCATAAGACCAGTAGCAGCAAAATGGGTGGATTCAGGTACGATGATTCTAAGTGAAATAAGTCACACAGAAAAAGAAACTTATCATAAGATATCACTTATGAAGATCCTGTAAACATGGCTACACTTGAACTGAGTTAGGAAAGAGAACAGTGTCTCACATTTAGAAAACACTCTTATGCCTGCTTAAGGGGGAAGGAGAGGTGGGGTGATGCATAAAACCAGAGTTTGATATAAGCACAGGCACCGTTCCAAAAACCAACTATGGAATAGACAAGACCTACACCTTCCTCAGTGAAAGGGACTCAAAACCCCATATTTCCCGCAGAGGAATATATCTGACTAGTAAGAAAATTAAAACCTATGTATTGATATGTCTCCGTAAGGGAATCAAGTGTGCCTAGACAGGCATAAACATGGCAGCGAGAATCAGCTCAAACCTACTATAAAAGGAATTTCAAAAACAAAACAAAAAAACTGGGAAATTCTTTACAATTCCTTCAGGGTCTCTGATGAAACCTGGAATGACCCTATCTACAATGACAGCGGGATGTGGCATAAGGAGGGACACTTGAGACTGAGACGATTGGTGAGATTGAGTGAGAGAATGCAGACCCTTTAAAGCACAAATGCCAGGCACCCATTCCGTGGGTCCCAACTCTCCAGGTTGAAGGGAATATTACTACAGCTATAACATGTATGGGAAACCTAGAGAACGGACCCACTGTGAATACGAAAGGATTCTAAAACTCAACGAATTGTCCCTCTCCTGGTGCTCTGGTTTGACTTTCCATCTGCTTTACTATCAACCTCCCAACTTGGAGAGACAGCACCTTTAACCTCCTGGTTCGCACAGGTTGCCAATCTGGCAGAGGATGAAAGGGAAGAGGGAGAACCAAGGAGAGAGTAGCTGTTAGGCATTTGGACGGGCACATATCACTCTAATTTCTCGGCAGGAAGAAGAATTAACCAAAGTCTCAGCCACACACCGCGAACCAGCATAGATCCTGAACCAAAATTTTGGACATGCGGTCAGCTCACAAAAAACGAGTTGAAAAAAGAGCTCAGGGTCACAGCAATGCACAACCTGGCAGAGTAATAAAGGACAACTATCGTCCAAAAATCTGTTGAGGGAAGGCAATGAGGCGGACTTGAAAGCGAGGCAGAATAGCAGGAAACAGATTTCAAGAGGTACGTTGGAATCGCCTTTAAAGCACAGGAAGAGGGGCACAACTTCGACAATGATGCACTTGGCCAAAAAGGGCGTATGCCTTTTTTCCTGAATATATTCAGGAGAAAACGCATACGCCCATTTTGGCCAAGCAAGCAAGGGGGCAATGCAAATCTGCACTACAAAGAAGTATCACTTCCCACCGGTCAAAAGGGACATCCACAAAATGTGTAAAATCCAGAAAGGCAAGACAGGCACTGGAGAACAGGGAGCCTTGTTATGCTGATGGGCGGGATGTAAATTGCCAACTGCCTCTCTGGAGGAGTGCATTCTGTTCCCTAAAACAAGTAAAGAACAGAGCTACAGAGCCAAGGGCACTTCCAGTCTAGGGAATATACCTTGGGAAAACTGAAAATCAATAAGACAGAGCCACCCGAAAATTTAGGGCTGCACTGCTTACAAGGACCTCAACTTGGGTACACCTTAAATATCACAGGAAATATAAAAATGGTTCAAAAAATTGTGGTACTTACGTATGATGGAATATCCCTCAGCCATGAAATCAATGTCATAAGACCAGTAGCAGCAAAATGGGTGGATTCAGGTACGATGATTCTAAGTGAAATAAGTCACACAGAAAAAGAAACTTATCATAAGATATCACTTATGAAGATCCTGTAAACATGGCTACACTTGAACTAAGTTAGGAAAGAGAACAGTGTCTCGCATTTAGAAAAAACTCTTATGCCTGCTTAAGGGGGAAGGAGAGGTGGGGTGATGCATAAAGCCAGAGTTTGATAAAAGCACAGGTACCGTTCCAAAAACCAACTATGGAATAGACAAGACCTACACCTTCCTCAGTGAAAGGGACTCAAAACCCCATATTTTCCACAGAGGAATATATCTGACTAGTAAGAATCATAAAACCTATGTATTGATATGTCTCCGTAAGGGAATCAAGTGTGTCTAGACTGGCATAAACATGGCAGCGAGAATCATCTCAAACCCACTATAAAAAGGAATTTCAAAAATAAAACAAAACAACTGGGAAACTCTTTACAATTCCTTCAGGTTCTCTGATGAAACCTGGAATGACCCTATCTACAACGACAGCTGGATGTGGCATAAGGCTGGACACTTGGGACTGAGAGGATTGGTGAGATTGGGTGAGCAAATGCAGACCCTTTAGAGCAATAATGCATGGCACCCATTCCATGGGTCCCAACTCTCCCGGTTGAAGGGAATATTACTACAGTTATAACATGTACGGGAAACCTAGAGAACGGACACACTGTGAATACGAAAGGTTTCTAAAACTCAACGAATAGTCCCTCTCCTGGTGCTCCGGTTTGACTTTCCACCTGCTTTACTATCAACCTCCCAACTTGGAGAGACAGCCCCTTTAACCTCCTGGTTCGCACAGGATGCCAATTTGGCAGAGGATGAAAGGGAAGAGGGAGAACCAATGAGAGAGTAGCTGTTAGGCATTTGGACGGGCACATATCACTGTAATTTCCCGGCAGAAAGAAGAATTAACCAAAGTCTCAGCCCCCCACCGGGAACCAGCATAGGTTCTGTACCAAATATTTGGACTTGCGGTCAGCTCACCAAAAACGAGTTGGAAAATGGAGCTCAGGGTTACAGCAATTCACAAACTGGCCGAGTAATAAAGGACAACTATCGTCCAAAAATCTGTTGAGGGAAGGCAACTAGGCGGACTTGAAAGCGAGGCAGAATAGCAGGAAACAGATTTCAAGAGGTACGTTGGAATCGCCTTTAAAGCACAGGAAGAGGGGCACAACTTCGACAATGATGCACTTGGCCAAAAAGGGCGTATGCGTTTTCTCCTGAATATATTCAGGAGAAAACGCATACGCCCTTTTTGGCCAAGCAAGCAAGCGGGCAATGCAAATCTGCACTACAAAGAAGTATCACTTCCCACCGGTCAAAAGGGACATCCACAAAATGTGTAAAAACCAGAAAGGCAAGACAGGCCCTGGAGAACAGGGAGCCTTGTTATGCTGATGGGCGGGATGTAAATTGCCAACTGCCTCTCTGGAGGAGTGCATTGTGTTCCCTAAAACAACTAAACAACAGAGCTACAGAGCCAAGGGCACTTCCAGTCTAGGGAATATACCTGGGAAAAACTGAAAATCAATAAGACAGAGCCACCCCAAAATTTTGGGCTGCACTGCTTACAAGGACCTCAACTTGGGTACACCTTAAATATCCCAGGAAATATTAAAATGGTTCAAAAAATTGTGGTACTTACGTACGATGGAATATCCCTCAGCCATGAAATCAATGTCATAAGACCAGTAGCAGCAAAATGGGTGGATTCAGCTACGATGATTCTAAGTGAAATAAGTCACAGAGAAAAAGAAACTTATCATAAGATATCACTTATGAAGATCCTGTAAACATGGCTACACTTGAACTGAGTTAGGAAAGAGAACAGTGTCTCACATTTAGAAAACACTCTTATGCCTGCTTAAGGGGGAAGGAGAGGTGGGGTGATGCATAAAACCAGAGTTTGATATAAGCACAGGTACCGTTCCAAAAACCAACTATGGAATAGACAAGACCTACACCTTCCTCAGTGAAAGGGACTCAAAACACCATATTTCCCACAGAGGAATATATCTGACTAGTAAGAATCTTAAAACCTATGTATTGATATGTCTCCGTAAGGGAATCAAGTGTGTCTAGACTGGGATAAATATGACAGCGAGAATCAGCTCAAACCCACTATAAAAAGGAATTTCAAAAACAAAACAAAAAAACTGGGAAATTCTTTACAATTCCTTCAGGGTCAATGATGAAACCTGGAATGACCCTATCTACAACGACAGCTGGATATGGCATAAGGCTGGACACTTGGGACTGAGGGGATTGGTGAGATTGGGTGAGCAAATGCAGACCCTTTAAAGCAATAATGCATGGCACCCATTCCATTGGTCCCAACTCTCCAGGTTGAAGGGAATATTACTACAGTTATAACATGTACCGGAAACCTAGAGAACGGACACACTGTGAATATGAAAGGTTTCTAAAACTCAACGAATAGTCCCTCTCCTGGTGCTTCGGTTTGACTTTCCACCTGCTTTACTATCAACCTCCCAACTTGGAGAGACAGCCCTTTTAACCTCCTGTTTCGCACAGGTTGCCAATTTGGCAGAGGATGAAAGGGAAGAGGGAGAACCAATGAGAGAGTAGCTGTTAGGCATTTGGACGGGCACATATCACTGTAATTTCCAAGCAGGAAGGAAAATTAACCAAAGTCTCAGCCCCCCACCGGGAACCAGCATAGGTCCTGAACCAAAATTTTGGACTTGCGGTCAGCACACCAAAAACGAGTTGAAAAATGGAGCTCAGGGGCACAGCAATACACAAACTGGCCGAGTAATAAAGGACAACTATCGTCCAAAAATCTGTTGAGGGAAGGCAACGAGGCGGACTTGAAAGCGAGGCAGAATAGCAGGAAACAGATTTCAAGAGGTACGTTGGAATCGCCTTTAAAGCACAGGAAGAGGGGCACGACTTCGACAATGATGCACTTGGCCAAAAAGGGCGTATGTGTTTTCTCCTGAATATATTCAGGAGAAAACGCATACGCCCTTTTTGGCCAAGCAAGCAAGCGGGCAATGCAAATCTGCACTACAAAGAAGTATCACCTCCCACCGGTCAAAAGGGTCATCCACAAAATGTGTAAAAACCAGAAAGGCAAGACAGGCCCTGGAGAACAGGGAGCCTTGTTATGCTGATGGGCGGGATGTAAATTGCCAACTGCCTCTCTGGAGGAGTGCATTGTGTTCCCTAAAACAAGTAAACAACAGAGCTACAGAGCCAAGGGCACTTCCAGTCTAGGGAATATACCTTGGGAAAACTGAAAATCAATAAGACAGAGCCACCCCAAAATTTAGGGCTGCACTGCTTACAAGGACCTCAACTTGGGTACACCTTAAATATTCCAGGAAATATAAAAATGCTTCAAAAAATTGTGGGACTTACGTACGATGGAATATCCCTCAGCCATGAAATCAATGTCATAAGACGAGTAGCAGCAAAATGGGTGGATTCAGGTACGATGATTCTAAGTGAAATATGTCACACAGAAAAATAAACTTATCATAAGCTATCACTTATGAAGATCCTGTAAACATGGCTACACTTGAACTGAGTTAGGAAAGAGAACAGTGTCTCACATTTAGAAAACACTCTTATGCCTGATTAAGGGGGAAGGAGAGGTGGGGTGATGCATAAAACCAGAGTTTGATATAAGCATAGGTACCGTTCCAAAAACCAACTATGGAATAGAAAAGACGTACACCTTCCTCAGTGAAAGGGACTCAAAATCCCATATTTCCCGCAGAGGAATATATCTGACTAGTAAGAATCTTAAAACCTATGTATTGATATGTCTCTGTAAGGGAATCAATTTTGACTAGACTGGCATAAACATGGCAGCGAGAATCAGCTCAAACCCACTATAAAAAGGAATTTCAAAAACAAAACAAAAAAACTGGGAAATTCTTTACAATTCCTTCAGGGTCTCTGATGAAACCTGGAATGACCCTATCTACAACGACAGCTGGATGTGGCATAAGGCTGGACACTTGGGACTGACAGGATTGGTGAGATTGGGTGAGCAAATGCAGACCCTTTAAAGCAATAATGCATGGCACCCATTCCATGGGTCCCAACTCTACAGGTTGAAGGGAATATTACTACAGTTATAACATGTACCGGAAACCTAGAGAACGGACACACTGTGAATATGAAAGGTTTCTAAAACTCAACGAATAGTCCCTCTCCTGGTGCTTCGGTTTGACTTTCCACCTGCTTTACTATCAACCTCCCAACTTGGAGAGACAGCCCTTTTAACCTCCTGTTTCGCACAGGTTGCCAATTTGGCAGAGGATGAAAGGGAAGAGGGAGAACCAATGAGAGAGTAGCTGTTAGGCATTTGGACGGGCACATATCACTGTAATTTCCAAGCAGGAAGGAAAATTAACCAAAGTCTCAGCCCCCCACCGGGAACCAGCATAGGTCCTGAACCAAAATTTTGGACTTGCGGTCAGCACACCAAAAACGAGTTGAAAAATGGAGCTCAGGGGCACAGCAATACACAAACTGGCCGAGTAATAAAGGACAACTATCGTCCAAAAATCTGTTGAGGGAAGGCAACGAGGCGGACTTGAAAGCGAGGCAGAATAGCAGGAAACAGATTTCAAGAGGTACGTTGGAATCGCCTTTAAAGCACAGGAAGAGGGGCACGACTTCGACAATGATGCACTTGGCCAAAAAGGGCGTATGTGTTTTCTCCTGAATATATTCAGGAGAAAACGCATACGCCCTTTTTGGCCAAGCAAGCAAGCGGGCAATGCAAATCTGCACTACAAAGAAGTATCACCTCCCACCGGTCAAAAGGGTCATCCACAAAATGTGTAAAAACCAGAAAGGCAAGACAGGCCCTGGAGAACAGGGAGCCTTGTTATGCTGATGGGCGGGATGTAAATTGCCAACTGCCTCTCTGGAGGAGTGCATTGTGTTCCCTAAAACAAGTAAACAACAGAGCTACAGAGCCAAGGGCACTTCCAGTCTAGGGAATATACCTTGGGAAAACTGAAAATCAATAAGACAGAGCCACCCCAAAATTTAGGGCTGCACTGCTTACAAGGACCTCAACTTGGGTACACCTTAAATATTCCAGGAAATATAAAAATGCTTCAAAAAATTGTGGGACTTACGTACGATGGAATATCCCTCAGCCATGAAATCAATGTCATAAGACGAGTAGCAGCAAAATGGGTGGATTCAGGTACGATGATTCTAAGTGAAATATGTCACACAGAAAAATAAACTTATCATAAGCTATCACTTATGAAGATCCTGTAAACATGGCTACACTTGAACTGAGTTAGGAAAGAGAACAGTGTCTCACATTTAGAAAACACTCTTATGCCTGATTAAGGGGGAAGGAGAGGTGGGGTGATGCATAAAACCAGAGTTTGATATAAGCATAGGTACCGTTCCAAAAACCAACTATGGAATAGAAAAGACGTACACCTTCCTCAGTGAAAGGGACTCAAAATCCCATATTTCCCGCAGAGGAATATATCTGACTAGTAAGAATCTTAAAACCTATGTATTGATATGTCTCTGTAAGGGAATCAATTTTGACTAGACTGGCATAAACATGGCAGCGAGAATCAGCTCAAACCCACTATAAAAAGGAATTTCAAAAACAAAACAAAAAAACTGGGAAATTCTTTACAATTCCTTCAGGGTCTCTGATGAAACCTGGAATGACCCTATCTACAACGACAGCTGGATGTGGCATAAGGCTGGACATTTGGGACTGACAGGATTGGTGAGATTGGGTGAGCAAATGCAGACCCTTTAAAGCAATAATGCATGGCACCCATTCCATGGGTCCCAACTCTACAGGTTGAAGGGAATATTACTACAGTTATAACATGTACGGGAAACATAGAGAACGGACAAACTGTGAATACGAAAGGTTTCTAAAACTCAACGAATAGTCCCTCTCCTGGTGCTCCGGTTTGACTTTACATCTTCTTTACTATCAACCTCCCAACTTGGAGAGACAGCCCCTTTAACCTCCTGGTTCGCACAGGTTGCCAATTTGGCAGAGGATGAAAGGGAAGTGGGAGAACCAATGAGAGAGTAGCTGTTAGGCATTTGGACGGGCACATATCACTCTAACTTCCCGGCAGGAAGAAGAATTAACCAAAGTCTCAGCCACCCACCGGGAACCAGCACAGTTCCTGAACCAAAATTTTGGACTTGCGGTCCGCTCACCAAAAACGAGTTGTAAAATGGAGCTCAGGGGCACAGCAATTCACAAACTGGCCGAGTAATAAAGGACAACTATCGTCCAAAAATCTGTTGAGGGAAGGCAACGAGGCGGACTTGAAAGCGAGGCAGAATAGCAGGAAACAGATTTCAAGAGGTACGCTGGAATCGCCTTTAAAGCAAAGGAAGAGGGGCACAACTTCGACAATGATGCACTTGGCCAAAAAGGGCGTATGCGTTTTCTCCTGAATATATTCAGGAGAAAACGCATACGCCCTTTTTGGCCAAGCAAGCAAGCGGGCAATGCAAATCTGCACTACAAAGAAGTATCACTTCCCACCGGTCAAAGGGGACATCCACAAAATGTGTAAAAACCAGACTGGCAAGACAGGCCCTGGAGAACAGGGAGCATTGTTATGCTGATGGGCGGGATGTAAATTGCCAACTGCCTCTCTGGAGGAGTGCATTGTGTTCCCTAAAACAAGTAAAGAACAGAGCTACAGAGCCAAGGGCACTTCCAGTCTAGGGAATATACCTTCGGAAAACTGAAAATCAATAAGACAGAGCCACCCCAAAATTTAGGGCTGCACTGCTTACAAGGACATCAACTTGGGTACACCTTAAATATCCCAGGAAATATAAAATTGGTTCAAAAAATTGTGGTACTTACGTACGATGGAATATCCCTCAGCCATGAAATCAATGTCATAAGACCAGTAGCAGCAAAATGGGTGGATTCAGGTACGATGATTCTAAGTGAAATAAGTCACACAGAAAAAGAAACTTATCATAAGTTATTACTTATGAAGATCCTGTAAACATGGCTACACTTGAACTGAGTTAGGAAAGAGAACAGTGTCTCACATTTAGAAAACACTCTTATGCCTGCTTAAGGGGGAAGGAGAGGTGGGGTGATGCATAAAACCAGACTTTGATATAAGCACAGGTACCGTTCCAAAAACCAACTATGGAATAGACAAGACCTACACCTTCCTCAGTGAAAGGGACTCAAACCCCCATATTTCCCGCAGAGGAATATATCAGACTAGTAAGAATCTTAAAACCTATGTATTGATATGTCTCCGTAAGGGAATCAAGTGTGTCTAGACTGACATAAACATGGCAGCGAGAATCAGGTCAAACCCACTATAAAAAGGAATTTCAAAAACAATACAAAAAAACTGGGAAATTCTTTACAATTCCTTCATGGTCTCTGATGAAACCTGGAATGACCCTATCTACAACGACAGCTGGATGTGGCATAAGTATGGACACTGGGGCCGAGAGAATTGCTGAGATTGGGTGAACAAATGCAGACCCTTTAAAGCAATAATGCATGGCACCCATTCCATGGGTCCCAACTCTCCAGGTTGAAGGGAATATTACTACAGTTATAACATGTACGGGAAACCTAGAGAACGGACACACTGTGAATACGAAAGGTTTCTAAAACTCAACGAATAGTCCCTCTCCTGGTGCTCCGGTTTGACTTTCCATCTGCTTTACTATCAACCTCCCAACTTGGAGAGACAGCCCCTTTAACCTCCTGGTTCGCACATGTTGCCAATTTGGCAGAGGATGAAAGGGAAGAGGGAGAACCAATGAGAGAGTAGCTGTTAGGCATTTTGACGGGCACATATCACTCTAACTTCCGGGCAGGAAGAAGAATTCACCAAAGACTCAACCCCCCACCGGGAACCAGCATAGTTCTTGAACCAAAATTTTGGACTTGCGGTCAGCTCACCAAAAACGAGTTGAAAAATGGAGCTCAGGGGCACAGCAATACACAAACTGGCCGAGTAATAAAGGACAATTATCGTCCAAAAATCTGTTGATGGAAGGAAACGAGGCGGAATTGAAAGCGAGGCAGAATAGCAGGAAACAGATTTCAAGAGGTACGTTGGAATCGCCTTTAAAGCACAGGAAGAGGGGCACAACTTCGACAATGATGCACTTGGCCAAAAAGGGCGTATGTGTTTTCTCCTGAATATATTCAGGAGAAAACGAATACGCCCTTTTTTTCCAAGCAAGCAAGCGGGCAATGCAAATCTGCACTAAAAAGAAGTATCACTTCCCACCGGTCAAAAGGGACATCCACAAAATGTGTAAAATCCAGAAAGGCAAGACAGGTCCTGGAGAACAGGGAGCCTTGTTATGCTGATGGGCGGGATGTAAATTGCCAACTGCCTCTCTGGAGGAGTACATTGTGTTCCCTAAAACAAGTAAAGAACAGAGCTACAGAGCCAAGGGCACTTCCAGTCTAGGGAATATACCTTGGGAAAACTGAAAATCAATAAGACAGAGCCACCGCAAAATTTAGGGCTGCACTGCTTACAAGGACCTCAACTTGGGTGCACCTTAAATATCCCAGGAAATATAAAAATGGTTCAAAAAATTGTGGTACTTACGTACGATGGAATATCCCTCAGCCATGAAATCAATGTCATAAGACCAGTAGCAGCAAAATGGGTGGATTCAGGTACGATGATTCTAAGTGAAATAAGTCACACAGAAAAAGAAACTTATCATAAGATATAACTTATGAAGATCCTGTAAACATGGCTACACTTGAACTGAGTTAGGAAAGAGAACAGTGTCTCACATTTAGAAAACACTCTTATGCCTGCTTAAGGGGAAGGAGAGGTGGGGTGATGCATAAAACCAGAGTTTGGTATAAGCACAGGTACCGTTCCAAAAACCAACAATGGAATAGACAAGACCTACACCTTCCTCAGTGAAAGGGACTCAAAACCCCATATTTCCCGCAGAGGAATATATCTAACTAGTAAGAATCTTAAAACCTATGTATTGATATGTCTCCGTAAGGGAATCAAGTGTGTCTAGACTGGCATAAACATGGCAGCGAGGATCAGCTCAAACCCACTATAAAAAGGAATTTCAAAAACAAAACAAAAAAACTGGGAAATTCTTTACAATTCCTTCAGGCTCTCTGATGAAACCTGGAATGACCCTATCTACAATGACAGTTGGATGTGGCATAATGAGGGACACTTGGGACTGAGACGATTGGTGAGATTGGGTGAGCAAATGCAGACCCTTTAAAGCACAAATGCCTGGCACCCATTCCATGGGTCCCAACTCTCCAGGTTGAAGGGAATATTACTACAGCTATAACATGTACGGGAAACCTAGAGAACGGACACACTGTGAATACGAAAGGTTTCTAAAACTCAACGAATAGTCCCTCTCCTGGTGCTCCGGTTTGACTTTCCATCTGCTTTACTATCAACCTCCCAACTTGGAGAGACAGCCCCTTTAACCTCCTGGTTCGCACAGGTTTCCAATTTGGCAGAGGATGAAAGGGATGAGGGAGAACCAATGAGAGAGTAGCTGTTAGGCATTTGGACGGGCACATATCACTCTAAATTCCAGGCAGGAAGAAGAATTAACCAAAGTCTCAGCCACCCACCTGGAACCAGCATAGGTCGTGAACCAAAATTTGGACTTGCGGTCAGCTCACCACAAACGAGTTGAAAAATGGAGCTCAGGGGCACAGCAATTCACAAACTGGCCGAGTAATAAAGAACAACTCTCGTCCAAAAATCTGTAGAGGGAAGGCAACGAGGCGGACTTGAAAGCGAGGCAGAATAGCAGGAAACAGATTTCAAGAGGTACGTTGGAATCGCCTTTTAAGCACAGGAAGAGGGGCCCAACTTCGACAATGATGCACTTGGCCAAAAAGGGCGTATGCGTTTTCTCCTGAATATATTCAGGAGACAATGCATACGCCCTTTTTGGCCAAGCAAGCAAGCGGGCAATGCAAATCTGCACTACAAAGAAGTATCACTTCCCACCGGTCAAAAGGGACATCCACAAAATGTGTAAAAACCAGAAAGGCAAGACAGGCCCTGGAGAACAGGGAGCCTTGTTATGCTGATGGGCGGGATGTAAATTGTCAACTGCCTCTCTGGTGGAGTACATTGTGTTCCCTAAAACAAGTAAAGAACAGAGCTACAGAGCCAAGGGCACTTCCAGTCTAGGGAATATACCTTGGGAAAACTGAAAATCAATAAGACAGAGCCACCCCAAAATGTAGAGCTGCACTGCTTACAAGGACCTTAACTTGGGTACACCTTAAATATCCCAGGAAATATAAAAATGGTTCAAAAAATTGTGGTACTTACGTACGATGGAATATCCCTCAGCCATGAAATCAATGTCATAAGACCAGTAGCAGCAAAATGGGTGGATTCAGGTACGATGATTCTAAGTGAAATAAGTCACACAGAAAAAGAAACTTATCATAAGATATAACTTATGAAGATCCTGTAAACATGGCTACACTTGAACTGAGTTAGGAAAGAGAACAGTGTCTCACATTTAGAAAACATTCTTATGCCTGCTTAAGGGGGAAGGAGAGGTGGGGTGATGCATAAAACCAGAGTTTGATATAAGCACAGGTACCGTTCCAAACACCAACTATGGAATAGACAAGACCTACACCTTCCTCAGTGAAAGGGACTCAAAACCCCATATTTCCCGCAGAGGAATATATCTGACTAGTAAGAATCTTAAAACCTATGTACTGATATGTCTCCGTAAGGGAATCAAGTGTGTCTAGACTGGCATAAACATGGCAGCGAGAATCAGCTCAAACCCACTATAAAAAGGACTTTCAAAAACAAAACAAAAAAACTGGGAAATTCTTTACAATTCCTTCAGGGTCTCTGATGAAACCTGGAATGGCCCTATCTACAATGACAGCTGGATGTGGCATAAGGAGGGACACTTGGGACTGAGACGATTGGTGAGATTGGGTGAGCAAATGCAGACCCTTTAAAGCACAAATGCCTGGCACCCATTCCATGGGTCCCAACTCTCCAGGTTGAAGGGAATATTACTACAGCTATAACATGTACAGGAAACCTAGAGAACGGACACACTGTGAATACGAAAGGTTTCTAAAACTCAACGAATAGTCCCTCTCCTGGTGCTCCGGTTTGACTTTCCATCTGCTTTACTATCAACCTCCCAACTTGGAGAGACAGCCCCTATAACCTCCTGGTTCGCACAGGTTGCCAATTTGGCAGAGGATGAAAGGGAAGAGGGAGAACCAATGAGAGAGTAGCTGTTAGGCATTTGGACGGGCACATATCACTCTAACTTCCCGGCAGGAAAAAGAATTAACCAAAGTCTCAGCCCCCCACCGGGAACGAGCATAGGTCCTGAACCAAAATGTTGGACTTGCGGTCAGCTCACCAAAAACGAGTTGAAAAATGGAGCTCAGGGGCACAGCAATTCACAAAATGGCCGAGTAATAAAGAACAACTCTCGTCCAAAAATCAGTTGAGGGAAGGCACCGAGGCGGACTTGAGAGCGAGGCAGAATAGCAGGAAACAGATTTCAAGAGGTACGTTGGAATCTCCTTCAAAGCACAGGAAGAGGGGCCCAACTTCGACAATGATGCACTTGGCCAAAAAGGGCGTATGCGTTTTCTCCTGAATATATTCAGGAGAAAACGCATACGCCCTTTTTGGCCAATGAAGCAAGCGGGCAATGCAAATCTGCACTACAAAGAAGTATCACTTCCCACCGGTCAAAAGGGATATCCACAAAATGTGTAAAAACCAGAAAGGCAAGACAGGCCCTGGAGAACAGGGAGCCTTGTTATGCTGATGGGCGGGATGTAAATTGCCAACTGCCTCTCTGGAGGAGTGCATTGTGTTCCCTAAAACATGTAAACAACAGAGCTACAGAGCCAAGGGCATTCCAGTCTAGGGAATATTCCTTGGGAAAACTGAAAATCAATAATACAGAGCCACCCCAAAATTTAGGGCTGCACTGCTTACAAGGACCTCAACTTGGGTACACCTTAAATATCCCAGGAAATATAAAAATGGTTCAAAAAATTGTGGTACTTACGTACGATGGAATATCCCTCAGCCATGAAATCAATGTCATAAGACCAGTAGCAGCAAAATGGGTGGATTCAGGTACGATGATTCTAAGTGAAATAAGTCACACAGAAAAAGAAACTTATCATAAGATATCACTTACGAAGATCCTGTAAACATGGCTACACTTGAACTGAGTTAGGAAAGAGAACAGTGTCACATAATTAGAAAACACTCTTATGCCTGCTTAAGGGGGAAGGAGAGGTGGGGTGATGCATAAAACCAGAGTTTGATATAAGCACAGGTACTGTTCCAAAAACCAACAATGGAATAGACAAGACCTACACCTTCCTCAGTGAAAGGTACTCAAAACCCCATATTTCCTGCAGAGGAATATATCTGACTAGTAAGAATATAAAAACCTATGGATTGATATGTCCCCGTAGGGAATCAAGTGTGTCTAGACTGGCATAAACATGGCAGCGAGAATCAGCTCAAACCCACTCTAAAATGGAATTTCAAAAACAAAACAAAAAAACTGGGAAATTCTTTACAATTCCTTCAGGCTCTCTGATGAAACATGGAATGCCCCTATTTAAAACGACAGCTGGATGTGGCATAAGGCTGGACATTTGGGATTGAGATGATTGGTGAGAATGGGTGAGTAAATGCAGACCCTTTAAAGCAATAATGCATGGCACCCATTCCATGGGGCCCAACTCTCCAGGTTGAAGGGAATATTACTACAGTTATAACATGTACCGGAAATCTAGAGAACGGACACACTGTGAATACGAAAGGTTTCTAAAACTCAACGAATAGTCCCTCTCCTGGTGCTCCGGTTTGACTTTCCATCTGCTTTACTATCAACCTCCCAACTTGGAGAGACAGCCCCTTTAACCTCCTGGTTCGCACAGGTTGCCAATTTGGCAGCGGATGAAAGGGAAGAGGGAGAACCAATGAGAGAGTAGCTGTTAGGGATTTGGAAGGGCACATATCACTCTAATTTCCCCGCAGGAAGAAGAATTAACCAAAGTCTCAGCAACCCACCTGGAAACAGTATAGGTCCTGAACGAAAATTTTGGACTTGCGGTCAGCTCACCAAATCGAGTTGAAAAATGGAGCTCAGGGGCACAGCAATTCACAAACTGGCCGAGTAATAAAGGACAACTATCGTCCAAAAATCTGTTGAGGGAAGGCAACGAGGTGGACTTGAAAGCGAGGCAGAATAGCAGGAAACAGATTTCAAGAGGTAAGTTGGAATCGCATTTAAAGCACAGGAAGAGGGGCACAACTTCGACAATGATGCACTTGGCCAAAAAGGGCGTATGCGTTTTCTCCTGAATATATTCAGGAGAAAACGCATACGCCCTTTTTGGCCAAGCAAGCAAGCGGGAAATGCAAATCTGCACTACAAAGAAGTATCACTTCCCACCGGTCAAAAGGGACATCCACAAAATGTGTAAAAACCAGAAAGGCAAGACAGGCCCTGGAGAACAGGGAGCCTTGTTATGCTGATGGGCGGGATGTAAATTGCCAACTGCCTCTCTGGAGGAGTGCATTGTGTTCCCTAAAACAAGTAAACAACAGAGCTACAGAGCCAAGCGCACTTCCAGTCTAGGGAATATACCTTGGGAAAACTGAAAATCAATAAGACAGAGCCACCCCAAAATTTAGGGCTGCACTGCTTACAAGGACCTCAACTTGGGTACACCTTAAATATCCCAGGAAATATAAAAATGGTTCAAAAAATTGTGGTACTTACGTACGATGGAATATCCCTCAGCCATGAAATCAATGTCATAAGACCAGTAGCAGCAAAATGGGTGGATTCAGGTACGATGATTCTAAGTGAAATAAGTCACACAGAAAAAGAAACTTATCATAAGATATCACTTATGAAGATCCTGTAAACATGTCTACACTTGAAATGAGTTAGGAAAGAGAACAGTGTCTCACAATTAGAAAACACTCTTATGCCTGCTTAAGGGGGAAGGAGAGGTGGGGTGATGCATAAAACCAGAGTTTGATGTAAGCACAGGTACCGTTCCAAAAACCAACTATGGAATAGACAAGACCTACACCTTCCTCAGTGAAAGGGACGCAAAACCCCATATTTCCCGCAGAGGAATATATCTGACTAGTAAGAATCTTAAAACCTATGGATTGATATGTCTCCGTAGGGAATCAAGTGTGTCTAGACTGGCATAAACATGACAGCGAGAATCAGCTCAAACCCACTATAAAAAGGAATTTCAAAAACTAAACAAAAAAACTGGGAAATTCTTTACAATTCCTTCAGGGTCTCTGATGAAACCTGGAATGACCCTATATACAAGGACAGCTGGATGTGGCATAAGGCTGGACACTTGGGACTGAGAGGATTGGTGAGATTGGGTGAGAAAATGCAGACCCTTTAAAGCAATAATGCATGGCACCCATTCCATGGGTCCCAAATCTCCAGGTTGAAGGGAATATTACTACAGTTATAACATGTACCGGAATCCTAGAGAAAGGACACACTGTGAATACGAAAGGTTTCTAAAACTCAACGAATAGTCCCTCTCCTGGTGCTCCGGTTTGACTTTCCATCTGCTTTACTATCAACCTCCCAACTTGGAGAGACAGCCCCTTTAACCTCCTGGTTCATACAGGTTGCCAATTTGGCGGAGGATGAAAGGGAAGAGGGAGAACCAATGAGAGAGTAGCTGTTAGGTATTTGGACGGGCACATATCACTGTAATTTCCCGGCAGGAAGAAGAATTATCCAAAGTCTCAGCCACCCACCAGGAACCAATATGGGTCCTGAACCAAAATTTTGGACTTGCGGTCAGCTCACCAAAAACGAGTTGAAAAATGGAGCTCAGGGGCACAGCAATTCACAAACTGGCCGAGTAATAAAGGACAACTATCGTCCAAAAATCTGTTGAGGGAAGGCAACGAGTCGGACTTGAAAGCGAGGCAGAATAGCAGGAAACAGATTTCAAGAGGTACGTTGGAATCGCCTTTAAAGCACAGGAAGAGGGGCACAACTTCGACAATGATGCACTTGGCCAAAAAGGGCGTATGCGTTTTCTCCTGAATATATTCAGGAGAAAACGCATACGCCCTTTTTGGCCAAGCAAGCAAGTGGGCAATGCAACTCTGCACTACAAAGAAGTATCACTGCCCACCGGTCAAAAGGGACACCCACAAAATGTGTAAAAACCAGAAAGGCAAGACAGGCCCTGGAGAACAGGGAGCCTTGTTATGCTGATGGGCGGGATGTAAATTGCCAACTGCCTTTCTGGAGGAGTACATTGTGTTCCCTAAAACAAGTAAACAACAGAGCTACAGAGGCAAGGGCACTTTTAGTCTAGGGAATATACCTTGGGAAAACTGAAAATCAATAAGGCAGAGCCACCCCAAAATTTAGGGCTGCACTGCTTACAAGGACCTCAACTTGGGTACACCTTAAATATCCCAGGAAATATAAAAATGGTTCAGAAATTTGTGGTACTTACGTACGATGGAATATCCCTCAGCCATGAAATCAATGTCATAAGACCATTAGCAGCAAAATGGGTGGATTCAGGTACGATGATTCTAAGTGAAATAAGTCACAGAGAAAAAGAAACTTATCATAAGATATCACTTATGAAGAACCTGTAAACGTGGCTACACTTGAACTGAGTTAGGAAAGAGAACAGTGTCTCACATTTAGAAAACACTCTTATGCCTGCTTAAGGGGGAAGGAGAGGTGGGGTGATGCATAAAACCAGAGTTTGATATAAGCACAGGTACCGTTCCAAAAACCAACTATGGAATAGACAAGACCTACACCTTCCTCAGTTAAAGGGACTCAAAACCCCATATTTCCCGCAGAGGAATATATCTGACTAGTAAGAATCTTAAAACCTATGTATTGATATGTCTCCGTAAGGGAATCAAGTGTGTCTAGACTGGCATAAACATGGCAGCGAGAATCAGCTCAAAACTACTATAAAAAGGAATTTAAAAAACAAAACAAAAAAACTGGGAAATTCTTTACAATTCCTTCAGGGTCTCTGATGAAACCTGGAATGACCCTATCTACAATGACAGCTGTATATGGCATAAGGAGGGACACTTGGGACTGAGACGATTGGTGAGATTGCGTGAGCAAATGCAGACCCTTTAAAGCACAAATGCCTGGCACCCATTCCATGGGTCCCAACTCTCCAGGTTGAAGGGAATATTACTACAGCTATAACATGTACGGGAAACCTAGAGAACGGACACACTGTGAATACGAAAAGTTTCTAAAACTCAACGAATAGTCCCTCTCCTGGTGATCCGGTTTGACTTTCCATCTGCTTTACTATCAACCTCCCAACTTGGAGAGACAGCCCCTTTAACCTCCTGGTTCGCACAGGTTGCCAATTTGGCAGAGGATGAAAAGGAAGAGGGAGAACCAATGAGAGAGTAGCTGTTAGGCATTTGGACTGGCACATATCACTGTAATTTCCCAGCAGGAAGAAGAATTAACCAAAGTCTCAGCCCCCCACCGGGAACCAGCATAGGTCCTGAACCAAAATGTTGGACTTGCGGTCAGCTCACAAAAAACGAGTTGAAAAGTGGAGCTCAGGGGCACAGCAATTCACAAACTGGCCGAGTAATAAAGGACAACTATCGTCCAAAAATCTATTGAGGGAAGGCAACGAGGCGGACTTGAAAGCGAGGCAGAATAGCAGGAAACAGATTTCAAGAGGTACGTTGGAATCGCCTTTAAAGCACAGTAAGAGGGGCACAACTTCGACAATGATGCACTTGGCCAAAAAGGGCGTATGCGTTTTCTCCTGAATATATTCAGGAGAAAACGCATACGCCCTTTTTGGCCAAGCAAGCAAGCGGGCCATGCAAATCTGCACTACAAAGAAGTATCACTTCCCACCGGTCAAAAGGGACATCCACAAAATGTGTAAAAACCAGAAAGGCAAGACAGGCCCTGGAGAACAGGGAGCCTTGTAATGCTGATGGGCGGGATGTAAATTGCCAACTGACTCTCTGGAGGAGTACATTGTTTTCCTTAAAACAAGTAAACAACAGAGCTTCAGAGCCAAGGGCACTTCCAGTCTAGAGATTATACCTTGGGAAAACTGAAAATCAATAAGACATAGCCACCCCAAAATTTAGGGCTGCACTGCCTACAAGGACCTCAACTTGGGTACACCTTAAATATCCCAGGAAATATAAAAATGGTTCAAAAAATTGTGGTACTTACGTACGATGGAATATCCCTCAGCCATGAAATCAATGTCATAAGACCAGTAGCAGCAAAATGGGTGGATTCAGGTACGATGATTCTAAGTGAAATAAGTCACACAGAAAAGGAAACTTATCCTAAGATATCACTTATGAAGATCCTGTAAACATGGCTACACTTGAACTGACTTAGGAAAGAGAACAGTGTCTCACATTTAGAAAACACTCTTATGCCTGCTTAAGGGGGAAGGAGAGGTGGGGTGATGCATAAAACCAGAGTTTGATATAAGCACAGGTACTGTTCCAAAACCCAACTATGGAATAGACAAGACCTACACCTTCCTCAGTGAAAGGGACTCAAAACCCCATATTTCCCGCAGAGGAATATATCTGACTAGTAAGAGTCTTAAAACCTATGTATTGATATGTCTCCGTAAGGGAATCAAGTGTGTCTAGACTGGCATAAACATGGCAGCGAGAATCAGCTCAAACCCACTATAAAAAGGAATTTCAAAAAGAAAACAAAAAAACTGGGAAATTCTTTACAATTCCTTCAGGGTCTCTGAAGAAACCTAGAATGACCCTATGTAAAATGAGAGCTGGATGTGGCATAAGGAGGGACACTTGGGACTGAGACGATTGGTGAGATTCGGTGAGCAAATGCAGACCCTTTAAAGCACAAATGCCTGGCACCCATTCCATGGGTCCCAACTCTCCAGGATGAAGGGAATATTACTACAGCTATAACATGTACGGGAAACCTAGAGAACGGACACACTGTGAATATGAAAGGTTTCTAAAACTCAACGAATAGTCCCTTTCCTGGTGCTCCGGTTTGACTTTCCATCTGCTTTACTATCAACCTCCCAACTTGGAGAGACAGCCCCTTTAACCTCCTGGTTCGCACAGGTTGCCAATTTGGCAGAGGATGAAAGGGAAGAGGGAGAACCAATGAGAGAGTAGCTGTTAGCCATTTAAACGGGCACATATCACTGTAATTTCCCGGCAGGAAGAAGAATTAACCAAAGTCTCAGCCACCCACCGGGAACCAGCATAGGTCCTGAACCCAAATTTTGGACTTGCGGTCAGCTCAACAAAAACGAGTTGAAAAATGGAGCTCAGGGGCACAGCAATTCACAAACTGGCCGAGTAATAAAGGACATCTATCGTCCAAAAATCTGTTGAGGGAAGGCAACGAGGCGGACTTGAAAGCGAGGCAGATTAGCAGGAAACAGATTTCAAGAGATACGTTGGAATCGCCTTTCAAGCACAGGAAGAGGGGCACAACTTCGACAATGATGCACTTGGCCAAAAAGGGCGTATGCGTTTTCTCCTGAATATATTCAGGAGAAAACGCATACGCCCTTTTCGGCCAAGCAAGCAAGCGGGCAATGCAAATCTGCACTACAAAGAAGTATCACTTCCCACCGGTCAAAAGGGACATCCACAAAATGTGTAAAAACCAGAAAGGCAAGACAGGCCCTGGAGAACAGGGAGCCTTGTTATGCTCATGGGCGGGATGTAAATTGCCAACTGCCTCTCTGGAGGAGTACATTGTGTTCCCTAAAACAAGTAAAGAACAGAGCTACAGAGGCAAGGGCACTTCCAGTCTAGGGAATATACCTTGGGAAAACTGAAAATGAATAAGAGAGAGCCACCCCAAAATTTAGAGCTGCACTGCTTACAAGGACCTTAACTTGGGTACACCTTAAATATCCCAGGAAATATAAAAATGGTTCAAAAAATTGTGGTACTTACGTACGATGGAATATCCCTCAGCCATGAAATCAATGTCATAAGACCAGTAGCAGCAAAATGGGTGGATTCAGGTACGATGATTCTAAGTGAAATAAGTCACACAGAAAAAGAAACTTATCATAAGATATCACTTATGAAGATCCTGTAAACATGGCTACACTTGAACTGAGTTAGGAAAGAGAACAGTGTCTCACATTTAGAAAACACTCTTATGCCTGCTTAAGGTGGAAGGAGAGGTGGGGTGATGCATAAAACCAGAGTTTGATATAAGCACAGGTACCGTTCCAAACACCAACTATGGAATAGACAAGACCTACACCTTGCTCAGTGAAAGGGACTCAAAACCCCATATTTCCCGCAGAGGAATATATCTGACTAGTAAGAATCTTAAAACCTATGTACTGATATGTCTCCATAAGGGAATCAAGTGTGTCTAGACTGGCATAAACATGGCAGCGAGAATCAGCTCAAACCCACTATAAAAAGGACTTTCAAAAACAAAACAAAAAAACTGGGAAATTCTTTACAATACCTTCAGGGTCTCTGATGAAACCTGGAATGGCCCTATCTACAATGACAGCTGGATGTGGCATAAGGAGCTACACTTGGGACTGAGACGATTGGTGAGATTGGGTGAGCAAATGCAGACCCTTTAAAGCACAAATGCCTGGCACCCATTCCATGGGTCCCAAATCTCCAGGTTGAAGGGAATATTACTACAGTTATAACATGTACCGGAAACCTAGAGAATGGACACACTGTGAATACGAAAGGTTTCTAAAACTCAACGAATAGTCCCTCTCCTGGTGCTCCGGTTTGACTTTCCATCTGCTTTACTATCAACCTCCCAACTTGGAGAGACAGCCCCTTTAACCTCCTGGTTCGCACAGGTTTCCAATTTGGCAGAGGATGAAAGGGAAGAGGGAGAACCAATGAGAGAGTAGCTGTTAGGCATTTCGATGGGCACATATCACTCTAAATTCCCGGCAGGAGGAAGAATTAACCAAAGTCTCAGCCACCCACCTGGAACCAGCATAGGTCCTGAACCAAAATTTTGGACTTGCGGTCAGCTCACCACAAACGAGTTGAAAAATGGAGCTCATGGGCTCAGCAATTCACAAACTGGCCGAGTAATAAAGGACAACTATCGTCCAAAAATCTGTTGAGGGAAGGCAGCGAGGCGGACTTGAAAGCGAGGCAGAATAGCAGGAAACAGATTTCAAGAGGTACGTTGGAATCGCCTTTAAAGCACAGGAAGAGGGGCACAACTTCGACAATGATGCACGTGGCCATAAAGGGCGTATGCGTTTTCTCCTGAATATATTCAGGAGAAAACGCATACGCCCTTTTTGGCCAAGCAAGCAAGCGGGCAATGCAAATCTGCACTACAAAGAAGTATCACTTCCCACCGGTCAAAAGGGACATCCACAAAATGTGTAAAAACCAGAAAGGCAAGACAGGCCCTGGAGAACAGGGAGCCTTGTTATGCTGATGGGCGGGATGTAAATTGCCAACTGCCTCTCTGGAGGAGTGCATTGTGTTCCCTAAAAAAAGTAAACAACAGAGCTACAGAGCCAAGGGCACTTCAAGTCTAGGGAATATTCCTTGGGAAAACTGAAAATCAATAAGACAGAGCCACCCCAAAATTTAGGGCTGCACTGCTTACAAGGACCTCAACTTGGGTACACCTTAAATATCCCAGGAAATATAAAAATGGTTCAAAAAATTGTGGTACTTACGTACGATGGAATATCCCTCAGCCATGAAATCAATGTCATAAGACCAGTAGCAGCAAAATGGGTGGATTCAGGTACGATGATTCTAAGTGAAATAAATCACACAGAAACAGAAACTTATCATAAGATATCACTTATGAAGATCCTGTAAACATGGCTACACTTGAACTGAGTTAGGAAAGAGAACAGTGTCTCACATTTAGAAAACACTCTTATGCCTGCTGAAGGGGGGAGGAGAGGTGGGGTGATGCATAAAACCAGAGTTTGATATAAGCACAGGTACCGTTCCAAAAACCAACTATGGAATAGACATGATCTACACCTTCCTCAGTGAAAGGGACTCAAAACCCCATATTTCCCACAGAGGAATATATCTGAATAGTAAGAATCTTAAAACCTATGTATTGATATGTCTCCGTAAGGGAATCAAGTGTGTCTAGACTGGCATCAACATGGCAGCGAGAATCAGCTCAAACCCACTATAAAAAGGAATTTCAAAAACAAAACAAAAAAACTGGGAAATTCTTTACAATTACTTCAGGGTCTCTGATGAAACCTGGAATGACCCTATCTACAACGACAGCTGGATGTGGCATAAGGCTGGACACTTGGGACTGAGAGGATTGGTGAGATTGGGTGAGCAAATGCAGACCCTTTAAAGCAATAATGCATGGCACCCATTCCATGGGTCCCAACTCTCCAGGTTGAAGGGAATATTACTACAGATATAACATGTACGGGAAACCTAGAGAACGGACACACTGTGAATACGAAAGGTTTCTAAAACTCAACGAATAGTCCCTCTCCTGGTGCTCCTGGTTGACTTTCCATCTGCTTTACTATCAATCTCCATAGTTGGAGAGACAGCCCCTTTAACTTCCTCGTCCTCACACGTTTCCAATTTGGCAGAGGATTAAAGGGAAGAGGGAGAACCAATGAGAGAGTAGCTGTTAGGCATTTGGACGGGCACATATCACTCTAAATTCCCGGCAGGAAGAAGAATTAACCAAAGTCTCAGCCACCCACCGGGAACCAGCATAGGTCCTGAACCAAAATTTTGGACATGCGGTCAGCTCACAAAAAACGAGTTGAAAAATGGAGCTCAGGGGCTCAGCAATTCACAAACTGGCTGAGTAATAAAGGACAATTATCATCCAAAAATCTGTTGAGGGAAGGCAACGAGGCGGACTTGAAAGCGAGGCAGAATAGCAGGAAACAGATTTCAAGAGGTACCTTGGAATTACCTTTAAAGCACAGGAAGAGGGGCACATCTTCGACACTGATGCACTTGGGCAAAAAGGGCGTATGCGTTTTCTCCTGAATATATTCAGGAGAAAACACATACGCCCTTTTTGGCCAAGCAAGCAAGCGGGCAATGCTAATCTGCACTACAAAGAAGTATCACTTCCCACCGGTCAAAAGGGACATCCACAAAATGTGTAAAAACCAGAAAGGCAAGACAGGTCCTGGAGAACAGGGAGCCTTGTTATGCTGATGGGCGGGAGGTAAATTGCCAACTGCCTCTCTGGAGGAGTACATTGTGTTCCCTAAAACAAGTAAAGAACAGAGCTACAGAGCCAAGGGCACTTCCAGTGTAGGGAATATATCTTGGGAAAACTGAAAATCAATAAGACAGAGCCACCCCAAAATTTAGGGCTGCACTGCTTACAAGGACCTCAACTTGGGTACACCTTAAATATCCCAGGAAATATAAAAATGGTTCAAAATATTGTGGTACTTACGTACGATGGAATATTCCTCAGCCATGAAATAAATGTCATAAGACCAGTAGCAGCAAAATGGGTGGATTCAGGTACGATGATTCTAAGTGAAATAAGTCACACAGAAAAAGAAACTTATCATAAGATATCACTTATGAAGATCCTGTAAACATGGCTACACTTGAACTGAGTTAGGAAAGAGAACAGTGTCTCACATTTAGAAAACACTCTTATGCCTGCTTAAGGGGGAAGGAGAGGTGGGGTGATGCATAAAACCAGAGTTTGATATAAGCACAGGCACCGTTCCAAAAACCAACTATGGAATAGACAAGACCTACACCTTCCTCAGTGAAAGGGACTCAAAACCCCATATTTCCCGCAGAGGAATATATCTGACTAGTAAGAAAATTAAAACCTATGTATTGATATGTCTCCGTAAGGGAATCAAGTGTGCCTAGACAGGCATAAACATGGCAGCGAGAATCAGCTCAAACCTACTATAAAAGGAATTTCAAAAACAAAACAAAAAAACTGGGAAATTCTTTACAATTCCTTCAGGGTCTCTGATGAAACCTGGAATGACCCTATCTACAATGACAGCGGGATGTGGCATAAGGAGGGACACTTGAGACTGAGACGATTGGTGAGATTGAGTGAGAGAATGCAGACCCTTTAAAGCACAAATGCCAGGCACCCATTCCGTGGGTCCCAACTCTCCAGGTTGAAGGGAATATTACTACAGCTATAACATGTATGGGAAACCTAGAGAACGGACCCACTGTGAATACGAAAGGATTCTAAAACTCAACGAATTGTCCCTCTCCTGGTGCTCTGGTTTGACTTTCCATCTGCTTTACTATCAACCTCCCAACTTGGAGAGACAGCACCTTTAACCTCCTGGTTCGCACAGGTTGCCAATCTGGCAGAGGATGAAAGGGAAGAGGGAGAACCAAGGAGAGAGTAGCTGTTAGGCATTTGGACGGGCACATATCACTCTAATTTCTCGGCAGGAAGAAGAATTAACCAAAGTCTCAGCCACACACCGCGAACCAGCATAGATCCTGAACCAAAATTTTGGACATGCGGTCAGCTCACAAAAAACGAGTTGAAAAAAGAGCTCAGGGTCACAGCAATGCACAACCTGGCAGAGTAATAAAGGACAACTATCGTCCAAAAATCTGTTGAGGGAAGGCAATGAGGCGGACTTGAAAGCGAGGCAGAATAGCAGGAAACAGATTTCAAGAGGTACGTTGGAATCGCCTTTAAAGCACAGGAAGAGGGGCACAACTTCGACAATGATGCACTTGGCCAAAAAGGGCGCATGCCTTTTTTCCTGAATATATTCAGGAGAAAACGCATACGCCCATTTTGGCCAAGCAAGCAAGGGGGCAATGCAAATCTGCACTACAAAGAAGTATCACTTCCCACCGGTCAAAAGGGACATCCACAAAATGTGTAAAATCCAGAAAGGCAAGACAGGCACTGGAGAACAGGGAGCCTTGTTATGCTGATGGGCGGGATGTAAATTGCCAACTGCCTCTCTGGAGGAGTGCATTCTGTTCCCTAAAACAAGTAAAGAACAGAGCTACAGAGCCAAGGGCACTTCCAGTCTAGGGAATATACCTTGGGAAAACTGAAAATCAATAAGACAGAGCCACCCGAAAATTTAGGGCTGCACTGCTTACAAGGACCTCAACTTGGGTACACCTTAAATATCACAGGAAATATAAAAATGGTTCAAAAAATTGTGGTACTTACGTATGATGGAATATCCCTCAGCCATGAAATCAATGTCATAAGACCAGTAGCAGCAAAATGGGTGGATTCAGGTACGATGATTCTAAGTGAAATAAGTCACACAGAAAAAGAAACTTATCATAAGATATCACTTATGAAGATCCTGTAAACATGGCTACACTTGAACTAAGTTAGGAAAGAGAACAGTGTCTCGCATTTAGAAAAAACTCTTATGCCTGCTTAAGGGGGAAGGAGAGGTGGGGTGATGCATAAAGCCAGAGTTTGATAAAAGCACAGGTACCGTTCCAAAAACCAACTATGGAATAGACAAGACCTACACCTTCCTCAGTGAAAGGGACTCAAAACCCCATATTTTCCACAGAGGAATATATCTGACTAGTAAGAATCATAAAACCTATGTATTGATATGTCTCCGTAAGGGAATCAAGTGTGTCTAGACTGGCATAAACATGGCAGCGAGAATCATCTCAAACCCACTATAAAAAGGAATTTCAAAAATAAAACAAAACAACTGGGAAACTCTTTACAATTCCTTCAGGTTCTCTGATGAAACCTGGAATGACCCTATCTACAACGACAGCTGGATGTGGCATAAGGCTGGACACTTGGGACTGAGAGGATTGGTGAGATTGGGTGAGCAAATGCAGACCCTTTAGAGCAATAATGCATGGCACCCATTCCATGGGTCCCAACTCTCCCGGTTGAAGGGAATATTACTACAGTTATAACATGTACGGGAAACCTAGAGAACGGACACACTGTGAATACGAAAGGTTTCTAAAACTCAACGAATAGTCCCTCTCCTGGTGCTCCGGTTTGACTTTCCACCTGCTTTACTATCAACCTCCCAACTTGGAGAGACAGCCCCTTTAACCTCCTGGTTCGCACAGGATGCCAATTTGGCAGAGGATGAAAGGGAAGAGGGAGAACCAATGAGAGAGTAGCTGTTAGGCATTTGGACGGGCACATATCACTGTAATTTCCCGGCAGAAAGAAGAATTAACCAAAGTCTCAGCCCCCCACCGGGAACCAGCATAGGTTCTGTACCAAATATTTGGACTTGCGGTCAGCTCACCAAAAACGAGTTGGAAAATGGAGCTCAGGGTTACAGCAATTCACAAACTGGCCGAGTAATAAAGGACAACTATCGTCCAAAAATCTGTTGAGGGAAGGCAACTAGGCGGACTTGAAAGCGAGGCAGAATAGCAGGAAACAGATTTCAAGAGGTACGTTGGAATCGCCTTTAAAGCACAGGAAGAGGGGCACAACTTCGACAATGATGCACTTGGCCAAAAAGGGCGTATGCGTTTTCTCCTGAATATATTCAGGAGAAAACGCATACGCCCTTTTTGGCCAAGCAAGCAAGCGGGCAATGCAAATCTGCACTACAAAGAAGTATCACTTCCCACCGGTCAAAAGGGACATCCACAAAATGTGTAAAAACCAGAAAGGCAAGACAGGCCCTGGAGAACAGGGAGCCTTGTTATGCTGATGGGCGGGATGTAAATTGCCAACTGCCTCTCTGGAGGAGTGCATTGTGTTCCCTAAAACAACTAAACAACAGAGCTACAGAGCCAAGGGCACTTCCAGTCTAGGGAATATACCTGGGAAAAACTGAAAATCAATAAGACAGAGCCACCCCAAAATTTTGGGCTGCACTGCTTACAAGGACCTCAACTTGGGTACACCTTAAATATCCCAGGAAATATTAAAATGGTTCAAAAAATTGTGGTACTTACGTACGATGGAATATCCCTCAGCCATGAAATCAATGTCATAAGACCAGTAGCAGCAAAATGGGTGGATTCAGCTACGATGATTCTAAGTGAAATAAGTCACAGAGAAAAAGAAACTTATCATAAGATATCACTTATGAAGATCCTGTAAACATGGCTACACTTGAACTGAGTTAGGAAAGAGAACAGTGTCTCACATTTAGAAAACACTCTTATGCCTGCTTAAGGGGGAAGGAGAGGTGGGGTGATGCATAAAACCAGAGTTTGATATAAGCACAGGTACCGTTCCAAAAACCAACTATGGAATAGACAAGACCTACACCTTCCTCAGTGAAAGGGACTCAAAACACCATATTTCCCACAGAGGAATATATCTGACTAGTAAGAATCTTAAAACCTATGTATTGATATGTCTCCGTAAGGGAATCAAGTGTGTCTAGACTGGGATAAATATGACAGCGAGAATCAGCTCAAACCCACTATAAAAAGGAATTTCAAAAACAAAACAAAAAAACTGGGAAATTCTTTACAATTCCTTCAGGGTCAATGATGAAACCTGGAATGACCCTATCTACAACGACAGCTGGATATGGCATAAGGCTGGACACTTGGGACTGAGGGGATTGGTGAGATTGGGTGAGCAAATGCAGACCCTTTAAAGCAATAATGCATGGCACCCATTCCATTGGTCCCAACTCTCCAGGTTGAAGGGAATATTACTACAGTTATAACATGTACCGGAAACCTAGAGAACGGACACACTGTGAATATGAAAGGTTTCTAAAACTCAACGAATAGTCCCTCTCCTGGTGCTTCGGTTTGACTTTCCACCTGCTTTACTATCAACCTCCCAACTTGGAGAGACAGCCCTTTTAACCTCCTGTTTCGCACAGGTTGCCAATTTGGCAGAGGATGAAAGGGAAGAGGGAGAACCAATGAGAGAGTAGCTGTTAGGCATTTGGACGGGCACATATCACTGTAATTTCCAAGCAGGAAGGAAAATTAACCAAAGTCTCAGCCCCCCACCGGGAACCAGCATAGGTCCTGAACCAAAATTTTGGACTTGCGGTCAGCACACCAAAAACGAGTTGAAAAATGGAGCTCAGGGGCACAGCAATACACAAACTGGCCGAGTAATAAAGGACAACTATCGTCCAAAAATCTGTTGAGGGAAGGCAACGAGGCGGACTTGAAAGCGAGGCAGAATAGCAGGAAACAGATTTCAAGAGGTACGTTGGAATCGCCTTTAAAGCACAGGAAGAGGGGCACGACTTCGACAATGATGCACTTGGCCAAAAAGGGCGTATGTGTTTTCTCCTGAATATATTCAGGAGAAAACGCATACGCCCTTTTTGGCCAAGCAAGCAAGCGGGCAATGCAAATCTGCACTACAAAGAAGTATCACCTCCCACCGGTCAAAAGGGTCATCCACAAAATGTGTAAAAACCAGAAAGGCAAGACAGGCCCTGGAGAACAGGGAGCCTTGTTATGCTGATGGGCGGGATGTAAATTGCCAACTGCCTCTCTGGAGGAGTGCATTGTGTTCCCTAAAACAAGTAAACAACAGAGCTACAGAGCCAAGGGCACTTCCAGTCTAGGGAATATACCTTGGGAAAACTGAAAATCAATAAGACAGAGCCACCCCAAAATTTAGGGCTGCACTGCTTACAAGGACCTCAACTTGGGTACACCTTAAATATTCCAGGAAATATAAAAATGCTTCAAAAAATTGTGGGACTTACGTACGATGGAATATCCCTCAGCCATGAAATCAATGTCATAAGACGAGTAGCAGCAAAATGGGTGGATTCAGGTACGATGATTCTAAGTGAAATATGTCACACAGAAAAATAAACTTATCATAAGCTATCACTTATGAAGATCCTGTAAACATGGCTACACTTGAACTGAGTTAGGAAAGAGAACAGTGTCTCACATTTAGAAAACACTCTTATGCCTGATTAAGGGGGAAGGAGAGGTGGGGTGATGCATAAAACCAGAGTTTGATATAAGCATAGGTACCGTTCCAAAAACCAACTATGGAATAGAAAAGACGTACACCTTCCTCAGTGAAAGGGACTCAAAATCCCATATTTCCCGCAGAGGAATATATCTGACTAGTAAGAATCTTAAAACCTATGTATTGATATGTCTCTGTAAGGGAATCAATTTTGACTAGACTGGCATAAACATGGCAGCGAGAATCAGCTCAAACCCACTATAAAAAGGAATTTCAAAAACAAAACAAAAAAACTGGGAAATTCTTTACAATTCCTTCAGGGTCTCTGATGAAACCTGGAATGACCCTATCTACAACGACAGCTGGATGTGGCATAAGGCTGGACACTTGGGACTGACAGGATTGGTGAGATTGGGTGAGCAAATGCAGACCCTTTAAAGCAATAATGCATGGCACCCATTCCATGGGTCCCAACTCTACAGGTTGAAGGGAATATTACTACAGTTATAACATGTACCGGAAACCTAGAGAACGGACACACTGTGAATATGAAAGGTTTCTAAAACTCAACGAATAGTCCCTCTCCTGGTGCTTCGGTTTGACTTTCCACCTGCTTTACTATCAACCTCCCAACTTGGAGAGACAGCCCTTTTAACCTCCTGTTTCGCACAGGTTGCCAATTTGGCAGAGGATGAAAGGGAAGAGGGAGAACCAATGAGAGAGTAGCTGTTAGGCATTTGGACGGGCACATATCACTGTAATTTCCAAGCAGGAAGGAAAATTAACCAAAGTCTCAGCCCCCCACCGGGAACCAGCATAGGTCCTGAACCAAAATTTTGGACTTGCGGTCAGCACACCAAAAACGAGTTGAAAAATGGAGCTCAGGGGCACAGCAATACACAAACTGGCCGAGTAATAAAGGACAACTATCGTCCAAAAATCTGTTGAGGGAAGGCAACGAGGCGGACTTGAAAGCGAGGCAGAATAGCAGGAAACAGATTTCAAGAGGTACGTTGGAATCGCCTTTAAAGCACAGGAAGAGGGGCACGACTTCGACAATGATGCACTTGGCCAAAAAGGGCGTATGTGTTTTCTCCTGAATATATTCAGGAGAAAACGCATACGCCCTTTTTGGCCAAGCAAGCAAGCGGGCAATGCAAATCTGCACTACAAAGAAGTATCACCTCCCACCGGTCAAAAGGGTCATCCACAAAATGTGTAAAAACCAGAAAGGCAAGACAGGCCCTGGAGAACAGGGAGCCTTGTTATGCTGATGGGCGGGATGTAAATTGCCAACTGCCTCTCTGGAGGAGTGCATTGTGTTCCCTAAAACAAGTAAACAACAGAGCTACAGAGCCAAGGGCACTTCCAGTCTAGGGAATATACCTTGGGAAAACTGAAAATCAATAAGACAGAGCCACCCCAAAATTTAGGGCTGCACTGCTTACAAGGACCTCAACTTGGGTACACCTTAAATATTCCAGGAAATATAAAAATGCTTCAAAAAATTGTGGGACTTACGTACGATGGAATATCCCTCAGCCATGAAATCAATGTCATAAGACGAGTAGCAGCAAAATGGGTGGATTCAGGTACGATGATTCTAAGTGAAATATGTCACACAGAAAAATAAACTTATCATAAGCTATCACTTATGAAGATCCTGTAAACATGGCTACACTTGAACTGAGTTAGGAAAGAGAACAGTGTCTCACATTTAGAAAACACTCTTATGCCTGATTAAGGGGGAAGGAGAGGTGGGGTGATGCATAAAACCAGAGTTTGATATAAGCATAGGTACCGTTCCAAAAACCAACTATGGAATAGAAAAGACGTACACCTTCCTCAGTGAAAGGGACTCAAAATCCCATATTTCCCGCAGAGGAATATATCTGACTAGTAAGAATCTTAAAACCTATGTATTGATATGTCTCTGTAAGGGAATCAATTTTGACTAGACTGGCATAAACATGGCAGCGAGAATCAGCTCAAACCCACTATAAAAAGGAATTTCAAAAACAAAACAAAAAAACTGGGAAATTCTTTACAATTCCTTCAGGGTCTCTGATGAAACCTGGAATGACCCTATCTACAACGACAGCTGGATGTGGCATAAGGCTGGACATTTGGGACTGACAGGATTGGTGAGATTGGGTGAGCAAATGCAGACCCTTTAAAGCAATAATGCATGGCACCCATTCCATGGGTCCCAACTCTACAGGTTGAAGGGAATATTACTACAGTTATAACATGTACGGGAAACATAGAGAACGGACAAACTGTGAATACGAAAGGTTTCTAAAACTCAACGAATAGTCCCTCTCCTGGTGCTCCGGTTTGACTTTACATCTTCTTTACTATCAACCTCCCAACTTGGAGAGACAGCCCCTTTAACCTCCTGGTTCGCACAGGTTGCCAATTTGGCAGAGGATGAAAGGGAAGTGGGAGAACCAATGAGAGAGTAGCTGTTAGGCATTTGGACGGGCACATATCACTCTAACTTCCCGGCAGGAAGAAGAATTAACCAAAGTCTCAGCCCCCCACCGGGAACCAGCACAGTTCCTGAACCAAAATTTTGGACTTGCGGTCCGCTCACCAAAAACGAGTTGTAAAATGGAGCTCAGGGGCACAGCAATTCACAAACTGGCCGAGTAATAAAGGACAACTATCGTCCAAAAATCTGTTGAGGGAAGGCAACGAGGCGGACTTGAAAGCGAGGCAGAATAGCAGGAAACAGATTTCAAGAGGTACGCTGGAATCGCCTTTAAAGCAAAGGAAGAGGGGCACAACTTCGACAATGATGCACTTGGCCAAAAAGGGCGTATGCGTTTTCTCCTGAATATATTCAGGAGAAAACGCATACGCCCTTTTTGGCCAAGCAAGCAAGCGGGCAATGCAAATCTGCACTACAAAGAAGTATCACTTCCCACCGGTCAAAGGGGACATCCACAAAATGTGTAAAAACCAGACTGGCAAGACAGGCCCTGGAGAACAGGGAGCATTGTTATGCTGATGGGCGGGATGTAAATTGCCAACTGCCTCTCTGGAGGAGTGCATTGTGTTCCCTAAAACAAGTAAAGAACAGAGCTACAGAGCCAAGGGCACTTCCAGTCTAGGGAATATACCTTCGGAAAACTGAAAATCAATAAGACAGAGCCACCCCAAAATTTAGGGCTGCACTGCTTACAAGGACATCAACTTGGGTACACCTTAAATATCCCAGGAAATATAAAATTGGTTCAAAAAATTGTGGTACTTACGTACGATGGAATATCCCTCAGCCATGAAATCAATGTCATAAGACCAGTAGCAGCAAAATGGGTGGATTCAGGTACGATGATTCTAAGTGAAATAAGTCACACAGAAAAAGAAACTTATCATAAGTTATTACTTATGAAGATCCTGTAAACATGGCTACACTTGAACTGAGTTAGGAAAGAGAACAGTGTCTCACATTTAGAAAACACTCTTATGCCTGCTTAAGGGGGAAGGAGAGGTGGGGTGATGCATAAAACCAGACTTTGATATAAGCACAGGTACCGTTCCAAAAACCAACTATGGAATAGACAAGACCTACACCTTCCTCAGTGAAAGGGACTCAAACCCCCATATTTCCCGCAGAGGAATATATCAGACTAGTAAGAATCTTAAAACCTATGTATTGATATGTCTCCGTAAGGGAATCAAGTGTGTCTAGACTGACATAAACATGGCAGCGAGAATCAGGTCAAACCCACTATAAAAAGGAATTTCAAAAACAATACAAAAAAACTGGGAAATTCTTTACAATTCCTTCATGGTCTCTGATGAAACCTGGAATGACCCTATCTACAACGACAGCTGGATGTGGCATAAGTATGGACACTGGGGCCGAGAGAATTGCTGAGATTGGGTGAACAAATGCAGACCCTTTAAAGCAATAATGCATGGCACCCATTCCATGGGTCCCAACTCTCCAGGTTGAAGGGAATATTACTACAGTTATAACATGTACGGGAAACCTAGAGAACGGACACACTGTGAATACGAAAGGTTTCTAAAACTCAACGAATAGTCCCTCTCCTGGTGCTCCGGTTTGACTTTCCATCTGCTTTACTATCAACCTCCCAACTTGGAGAGACAGCCCCTTTAACCTCCTGGTTCGCACATGTTGCCAATTTGGCAGAGGATGAAAGGGAAGAGGGAGAACCAATGAGAGAGTAGCTGTTAGGCATTTTGACGGGCACATATCACTCTAACTTCCGGGCAGGAAGAAGAATTCACCAAAGACTCAACCCCCCACCGGGAACCAGCATAGTTCTTGAACCAAAATTTTGGACTTGCGGTCAGCTCACCAAAAACGAGTTGAAAAATGGAGCTCAGGGGCACAGCAATACACAAACTGGCCGAGTAATAAAGGACAATTATCGTCCAAAAATCTGTTGATGGAAGGAAACGAGGCGGAATTGAAAGCGAGGCAGAATAGCAGGAAACAGATTTCAAGAGGTACGTTGGAATCGCCTTTAAAGCACAGGAAGAGGGGCACAACTTCGACAATGATGCACTTGGCCAAAAAGGGCGTATGTGTTTTCTCCTGAATATATTCAGGAGAAAACGAATACGCCCTTTTTTTCCAAGCAAGCAAGCGGGCAATGCAAATCTGCACTAAAAAGAAGTATCACTTCCCACCGGTCAAAAGGGACATCCACAAAATGTGTAAAATCCAGAAAGGCAAGACAGGTCCTGGAGAACAGGGAGCCTTGTTATGCTGATGGGCGGGATGTAAATTGCCAACTGCCTCTCTGGAGGAGTACATTGTGTTCCCTAAAACAAGTAAAGAACAGAGCTACAGAGCCAAGGGCACTTCCAGTCTAGGGAATATACCTTGGGAACACTGAAAATCAATAAGACAGAGCCACCCCAAAATTTAGGGCTGCACTGCTTACAAGGACCTCAACTTGGGTACACCTTACATATTCCAGGAAATATAAAAATGGTTCAAAAAATTGTGGTACTTATGTACGATGGAATATCCCTCAGCTATGAAATCAATGTCATAAGACCAGTAGCAGCAAAATGGGTGGATTCAGGTACGATGATTCTAAGTGAAATAAGTCACACAGAAAAAGAAACTTATCATAAGATATCACTTATGAAGATCCTGTAAACATGGCTACACTTGAACTGAGTTAGGAAAGAGAACAGTGTCTCACATTTAGAAAACACTCTTATGCCTGCTTAAGGGGAAAGGAGAGGTGGGGTGATGCATAAAACCAGAGTTTGATATAAGCATAGGTACCGTTCCAAAAACCAACTATGGAATAAAAAGACCTACACCTTCCTCAGTGAAAGGGACTCAAAACCCCATATTTCCCGCAGAGGAATATATCTGACTAGTAAGAATCTTAAAACCTATGTATTGATATGTCTCCATAAGGGAATCAAGTGTGCCTAGACTGGCATAAACATGGCAGCGAGAATCAGCTCAAACCCACTATAAAAAGGAATTTCAAAAACAAAACAAAAACACTGGGAAATTCTTTACAATTCCTTCAGGGTCTCTGAGGAAACCTGGAATGACCATATCTACAACGTCAGCTGGATGTGGCATAAGGCTGGACATTTGGGACTGACAGGATTGGTGAGATTGGGTGAGCAAATGCAGACCCTTTAAAGCAATAATGCATGGCACCCATTCCATGGGTCCCAACTCTCCAGGTTGAAGGGAATATTACTACAGCTATAACATGTACGGGAAACCTAGAGAACGGACACAGTGTGAATACGAAAGGTTTCTAAAACTCAACGAATAGTCCCTCTCCTGGTACTCCGGTTTTGACTTTCCATCTGCTTTACTATCAACCTCCCAACTTGGAGAGACAGACCCTTTAACCTCCTGGTTCACACAGGTTGCCAATTTGGCAGAGGATGAAAGGGAAGAGGGAGAACCAATGAGAGAGTAGCTGTTAGGCATTTGGACGGGCACATATCACTGTAATTTCCCGGCAGGAAGAAGAATTAACCAAAGTCTCAGCCACCCACCGGGAACCAGTATAGGTCCTGAACCAAAATTTTGGACTTGCGGTCAGCTCACCAAAAACGAGTTGAAAAATGGAGCTCAGGGGTACAGCAATTCACAAACTTGCCGAGTAATAAAGGACACCTACCGCCCAAAAATCTGTTGAGGGAAGGCAACGAGGCGGACTTGAAAGCGAGGCAGAAAAGCAGGAAACAGATTTCAAGAGGTACGTTGGAATCGCCTTTAAAGCACAGGAAGAGGGGCACAACTTCGACAATGATGCACTTGGCCAAAAAGGGCGTATGCGTTTTCTCCTGAATATATTCAGGAGAAAACGCATACGCCCTTTTTGTCCAAGCAAGCAAGCGGGCAATGCAAACCTGCACTACAAAGAAGTATCACTTCCCACCGGTCAAAAGGGACATCCACAAAATGTGTAAAAACCAGAAAGGCAAGACAGGCCCTGGAGAACAGGGAGCCTTGTTATGCTGATGGGTGGGATGTAAATTGCCAACTGCCTCTCTGGAGGAGTACATTCTGTTCCCTAAAACAAGTAAAGAACAGAGCTACAGAGCCAAGGGCACTTCCAGTCTAGGGAATATACCTTGGGAAAACTGAAAATCAATAAGACAGAGCCACCCCAAAATTTAGGGCTGCACTGCTTACAAGGACCTCAACTTGGGTACACCTTAAATATCCCAGGAAATATAAAATTGGTTCAAAAAATTGTGGTACTTACGTACGATGGAATATCCCTCAGCCATGAAATCAATGTCATAAGACCAGTAGCAGCAAAATGGGTGGATTCAGGTACGATGATTGTAAGTGAAATAAGTCACAGAGAAAAAGAAACTTATCATAAGATATCACTTATGAAGATCCTGTAATCATGGCTACACTTGAACTGAGTTAGGCAAGAGAACAGTGTCTCACATTTAGAAAACACTCTTATGCCTGCTTAAGGGGGAAGGAGAGGTGGGGTGATGCATAAAACCAGAGTTTGATATAAGCACAAGTACCATTCCAAAAACCAACTATGGAATAGACAAGACCTACACCTTCCTCAGTGAAAGGGACTCAAAACCCCATATTTCCCGCAGAGGAATATATCTGACTAGTAAGAATCTTAAAACCTATGTATTGATATGTCTCCATAAGGGAATCAAGTGTGTCTAGACTGGCATAAACATGGCAGCGAGAATCAGCTCAAACCCACTATAAAAAGGAATTTCAAAAACAAAACAAAAAAACTGGGAAATTCTTTACAATTCCTTCAGGGTCTCTGATGAAACCTGGAATGACCCTATCTACAACGACAGCTGGATGTGGCATAAGGCTGGACACTTGGGACTGACAGGATTGGTGAGATTGGGTGAGTAAATGCAGACCCTTTAAAGCAATAATGCATGGCACACATTCCATGGGTCCCAACTCTCCAGGTTGAAGGGAATATTACTACAGTTATAACTTGTACGGGAAACCTAGAGAACGGACACACTGTGAATACGAAAAGTTTCTAAACCTCAACGAATAGTCCCTCTCCTCGTGCTCCAGTTTGACTTTCCATCTGCTTTACTATCAACCTCCCAACTTGGAGAGACAGCCCCTTTAACCTCCTGGTTCTCACAGGTTGCCAATTTGGCAGAGGATGAAAGGGAAGAGGGAGAACCAATGAGAGAGTAGCTGTTAGGCATTTGGACGGGCACATATCACTGTAATTTCCCGGCAGGAAGAAGAATTAACCAAAGTCTCAGCCCCCCACCGGGAATCAGCATAGGTCCTGAACCAAAATTTAGGACTTGCGGTCAGCTCACCAAAAACGAGTTGAAAAATGGAGCTCAGGGGCACAGCAATTCACAAACTGGCCGAGTAATAAAGGACAACTATCGTCCAAATATCTGTTGACGGAAGGCAACGAGGCGGACTTGAAAGCGAGGCAGAATAGCAGGAAACATATTTCAAGAGGTACGTTGGAATCCCCTTTAAAGCACAGGAAGAGGGGCACAACTTCGACAATGATGCACTTGGCCAAAAAGGGCGTATGCGTTTTCTCCTGAATATATTCAGGAGAAAACGCATACGCCCTTTTTGGCCAAGCAAGCAAGCGGGCAATGCAAATCTGCACTACAAAGAAGTATCACCTCCCACCGGTCAAAAGGGACATCCACAAAATTTGTAAAAACCAGAAAGGCAAGACAGGCCTTGGAGAACAGGGAGCCTTTTTATGCTGATGGGCGGGATGTAAATTGCCAACTGCCTCTCTGGAGGAGTACAATGTGTTCCCTAAAACAAGTAAAGAACAGAACTACAGAGCTAAGGGCACTTCCAGTCTAGGGAATAAACCTTGGGAAAACTGAAAATCTATAAGACAGAGCCACCCCAAAATTTAGGGCTGCACTGCTTACAAGGACCTCAACTTGGGTACACCTTAAATATCCCAGGAAATATAAAAATGGTTCAAAAAACTATGGTAATTACGTACGATGGAATATCCCTCAGCCATGAAATCAATGTCATAAGACCAGTAGCAGCAAAATGGGTGGATTCAGGTACGATGATTCTAAGTGAAATAAGTCACAGAGAAAAAGAAACTTATCATAAGATATCACTTATGAAGATCTTGTAAACATGGCTACACTTGAACTGAGTTAGGAAAGAGAACAGTGTCTCACATTTAGAAAACACTCTTATGCCTGCTTAAGGGGGAAGGAGAGGTGGGGTGATGCATAAAACCAGAGTTTGATATAAGCACAAGTACCATTCCAAAAACCAACTATAGAATAGACAAGACCTACACCTTCCTCAGTGAAAGGGACTCAAAACCCCATATTTCCCGCAGAGGAATATATCTGACTAGTAAGAATCTTAAAACCTATGTATTGATATGTCTCCATAAGGGAATCAAGTGTGCCTAGACTGGCATAAACATGGAAGCGAGAATCAGCTCAAACCCACTATAAAAAGGAATTTCAAAAACAAAACAAAAACACTGGGAAATTCTTTACAATTCCTTCAGGGTCTCTGAGGAAACCTGGAATGACCCTATCTACAACGACAGCTGGATGTGGCATAAGGCTGGACATTTGGGACTGACAGGATTGGTGAGATTGGGTGAGCAAATGCAGACCCTTTAAAGCAATAATGCATGGCACCCATTCCATGGGTCCCAACTCTCCAGGTTGAAGGGAATATTACTACAGCTATAACATGTACGGGAAACCTAGAGAACGGACACAGTGTGAATACGAAAGGTTTCTAAAACTCAACGAATAGTCCCTCTCCTGGTGCTCCGGTTTTGACTTTCCATCTGCTTTACTATCAACCTCCCAACTTGGAGAGACAGACCCTTTAACCTCCTGGTTCACACAGGTTGCCAATTTGGCAGAGGATGAAAGGGAAGAGGGAGAACCAATGAGAGAGTAGCTGTTAGGCATTTGGACGGGCACATATCACTGTAATTTCCCGGCCGGAAGAAGAATTAACCAAAGTCTCAGCGACCCACCGGGAACCAGTATAGGTCCTGAACCAAAATTTTGGACTTGCGGTCAGCTCACCAAAAACGAGTTGAAAAATGGAGCTCAGGGGTACAGCAATTCACAAACTGGCCGAGTAATAAAGGACACCTACCGTCCAAAAAGCTGTTGAGGGAAGGCAACGAGGCAGACTTGAAAGCGAGGCAGAAAAGCCAGAAACAGATTTCAAGAGGTACGTTGGAATCGCCTTTAAAGCACAGGAAGAGGGGCAAAACTTCGACAATGATGCACTTGGCCAAAAAGGGCGTATGCGTTTTCTCCTGAATATATTCAGGAGAAAACGCATACGCCTTTTTTGGCCAAGCAAGCAAGCGGGCAATGCAAATCTGCACTACAAAGAAGTATCACTTCCCACCGGTCAAAAGGGACATCCACAAAATGTGTAAAAACCAGAAAGGCAAGACTGGCCCTGGAGAACAGGGAGCCTTGTTATGCTGATGGGCGGGATGTAAATTGGCAACTGCCTCTCTGGAGGAGTACATTGTGTTCCCTAAAACAAGTAAAGAACAGAGCTATAGAGCCAAGGGCACTTCCAGTCTAGGGAATATACTTTGGAAAAACTGAAAATCAATAAGACAGAGCCACACCAATCTTTAGGGCTGCACTGCTTACAAGGACCTCAACTTGGGTACACCTTAAATATCCCAGGAAATATAAAAATGGTTCAAAAAATTGTGGTACTTATGTACGATGGAATATCCCTCAGCCATGAAATCAATGTCATAAGACCAGTAGCAGCAAAATGGGTGGAATCAGGTACGATGATTCTAAGTGAAATAAGTCACAGAGAAAAAGAAACTTATCATAAGATATCGCTTATGAAGATCCTGTAAACATGGCTACACTTGAACTGAGTTAGGAAAGAGAACAGTGTCTCACATTTAGAAAACACTCTTATGCCTGCTTAAGGGGGAAGGAGAGGTGGGGTGATGCATAAAACCAGAGTTTGATATAAGCACAGGTACCGTACCAAAAACCAACTATGGAATAGACAATACCTACACCTTCCTCAGTGAAAGCGACTCAAAACACCATATTTCCCGCAGAGGAGTATATCTGACTAGTAAGAATCTTAAAACCTATGTATTGATATGTCTCTGTAAGGGAATCAAGTGTGTCTAGACTGGCATAAACATGGCAGCGAGAATCAGCTCAAACCCACTATAAAAAGGAATTTCAAAAACAAAACAAAAAAACTGGGAAATTCTTTACAATTCCTTCAGGGTCTCTGATGAATCCTGGAATGACCCTATCTACAACGACAGCTGGATGTGGCATAAGGCTGGACATTTGGGACTGACAGGATTGGTGAGATTGGGTGAGCAAATGCAGACCCTTTAAAGCAATAATGCATGGCACACATTCCATGGGTCCCAACTCTCCAGGTTTAAGGGAATATTACTACAGATATAACATGTACGGGAATCCTACAGAACGGACACACTGTGAATACGAAACGTTTCTAAAACTCAACGAATAGTCCCTCTCCTGGTGCTCCGGTTTGACTTTCCATCTGCTTTACTATCAACCTCCCAACTTGGAGAGACAGCCCCTTTAACCTCCTGGTTCGCACAGGTTTCCAATTTGACAGAGGATGAAAGGGAAGAGGGAGAACCAATGAGAGAGTAGCTGTTAGGCATTTGGACGGGCACATATCACTGTAATTTCCCGGCAGGAAGAAGAATTAACCAAAGTCTCAGCCCCCCACCGGGAACCAGTATAGGTCCTGAACCAAAATTTTGGACTTGCGGTCAGCTCACCTAAAACGAGTTGAAAAATGGAGCTCAGGGGCACAGCAATTCACAAACTGGCCGAGTAATAAAGGACAACTATCGTCCAAAAATCTGTTGAGGGAAGGCAACGAGGCGGACTTGAAAGCGAGGCAGAATAGCAGGAAACAGATTTCAAGAGGTACGTTGGAATCGCCTTTAAAGCACAGGAAGAGGGGCACAACTTCGACAATGATGCACTTGGCCAAAAAGGGCGTATGCGTTTTCTCCTGAATATATTCAGGAGAAAACGCATACGCCCTTTTTGGCCAAGCAAGCAAGCGGGCAATGCAAATCTGCACTACAAAGAAGTATCACTTCCCACCGGTCAAAGGGGACATCCACAAAATGTGTAAAAACCAGACTGGCAAGACAGGCCCTGGAGAACAGGGAGCATTGTTATGCTGATGGGCGGGATGTAAATTGCCAACTGCCTCTCTGGAGGAGTGCATTGTGTTCCCTAAAACAAGTAAAGAACAGAGCTACAGAGCCAAGGGCACTTCCAGTCTAGGGAATATACCTTCGGAAAACTGAAAATCAATAAGACAGAGCCACCCCAAAATTTAGGGCTGCACTGCTTACAAGGACATCAACTTGGGTACACCTTAAATATCCCAGGAAATATAAAATTGGTTCAAAAAATTGTGGTACTTACGTACGATGGAATATCCCTCAGCCATGAAATCAATGTCATAAGACCAGTAGCAGCAAAATGGGTGGATTCAGGTACGATGATTCTAAGTGAAATAAGTCACACAGAAAAAGAAACTTATCATAAGTTATTACTTATGAAGATCCTGTAAACATGGCTACACTTGAACTGAGTTAGGAAAGAGAACAGTGTCTCACATTTAGAAAACACTCTTATGCCTGCTTAAGGGGGAAGGAGAGGTGGGGTGATGCATAAAACCAGACTTTGATATAAGCACAGGTACCGTTCCAAAAACCAACTATGGAATAGACAAGACCTACACCTTCCTCAGTGAAAGGGACTCAAACCCCCATATTTCCCGCAGAGGAATATATCAGACTAGTAAGAATCTTAAAACCTATGTATTGATATGTCTCCGTAAGGGAATCAAGTGTGTCTAGACTGACATAAACATGGCAGCGAGAATCAGGTCAAACCCACTATAAAAAGGAATTTCAAAAACAATACAAAAAAACTGGGAAATTCTTTACAATTCCTTCATGGTCTCTGATGAAACCTGGAATGACCCTATCTACAACGACAGCTGGATGTGGCATAAGTATGGACACTGGGGCCGAGAGAATTGCTGAGATTGGGTGAACAAATGCAGACCCTTTAAAGCAATAATGCATGGCACCCATTCCATGGGTCCCAACTCTCCAGGTTGAAGGGAATATTACTACAGTTATAACATGTACGGGAAACCTAGAGAACGGACACACTGTGAATACGAAAGGTTTCTAAAACTCAACGAATAGTCCCTCTCCTGGTGCTCCGGTTTGACTTTCCATCTGCTTTACTATCAACCTCCCAACTTGGAGAGACAGCCCCTTTAACCTCCTGGTTCGCACATGTTGCCAATTTGGCAGAGGATGAAAGGGAAGAGGGAGAACCAATGAGAGAGTAGCTGTTAGGCATTTTGACGGGCACATATCACTCTAACTTCCGGGCAGGAAGAAGAATTCACCAAAGACTCAACCCCCCACCGGGAACCAGCATAGTTCTTGAACCAAAATTTTGGACTTGCGGTCAGCTCACCAAAAACGAGTTGAAAAATGGAGCTCAGGGGCACAGCAATACACAAACTGGCCGAGTAATAAAGGACAATTATCGTCCAAAAATCTGTTGATGGAAGGAAACGAGGCGGAATTGAAAGCGAGGCAGAATAGCAGGAAACAGATTTCAAGAGGTACGTTGGAATCGCCTTTAAAGCACAGGAAGAGGGGCACAACTTCGACAATGATGCACTTGGCCAAAAAGGGCGTATGCGTTTTCTCCTGAATATATTCAGGAGAAAACGCATACGCCCTTTTTGGCCAAGCAAGCAAGCGGGCAATGCAAATCTGCACTACAAAGAAGTATCACTTCCCACCGGTCAAAAGGGACATCCACAAAATGTGTAAGAACAAGAAAGGCAAGACAGGCCCTGGAGAACAGGGAGCCTTGTTATGCTGATGGGCGGGATGTAAATTGCCAACTGCCTCTCTAGAGGAGTGCATTGTGTTCCCTAAAACAAGTAAAGAACAGAGCTACAGAGCCAAGGGCACTTCCAGTCTAGGGAATATACCTTGGGAAAACTGAAAATCAATAAGACAGAGCCACCCCAAAATTTAGGGCTGCACTGCTTACAAGGACCTCAACTTGGGTACACCTTACATATTCCAGGAAATATAAAAATGGTTCAAAAAATTGTGGTACTTATGTACGATGGAATATCCCTCAGCTATGAAATCAATGTCATAAGACCAGTAGCAGCAAAATGGGTGGATTCAGGTACGATGATTCTAAGTGAAATAAGTCACAGAGAAAAAGAAACTTATCATAAGATATCACTTATGAAGATCCTGTAAACATGGCTACACTTGAACTGAGTTAGGAAAGAGAACAGTGTCTCACATTTAGAAAACACTCTTATGCCTGCTTAAGGGGAAAGGAGAGGTGGGGTGATGCATAAAACCAGAGTTTGATATAAGCATAGGTACCGTTCCAAAAACCAACTATGGAATAGAAAAGACCTACACCTTCCTCAGTGAAAGGGACTCAAAACCCCATATTTCCCGCAGAGGAATATATCTGACTAGTAAGAATCTTAAAACCTATGTATTGATATGTCTCCGTAAGGGAATCAAGTGTGCCTAGACTGGCATAAACATGGCAGCGAGAATCAGCTCAAACCCACTATAAAAAGGAATTTCAAAAACAAAACAAAAACACTGGGAAATTCTTTACAATTCCTTCAGGGTCTCTGAGGAAACCTGGAATGACCATATCTACAACGTCAGCTGGATGTGGCATAAGGCTGGACATTTGGGACTGACAGGATTGGTGAGATTGGGTGAGCAAATGCAGACCCTTTAAAGCAATAATGCATGGCACCCATTCCATGGGTCCCAACTCTCCAGGTTGAAGGGAATATTACTACAGCTATAACATGTACGGGAAACCTAGAGAACGGACACAGTGTGAATACGAAAGGTTTCTAAAACTCAACGAATAGTCCCTCTCCTGGTACTCCGGTTTTGACTTTCCATCTGCTTTACTATCAACCTCCCAACTTGGAGAGACAGACCCTTTAACCTCCTGGTTCACACAGGTTGCCAATTTGGCAGAGGATGAAAGGGAAGAGGGAGAACCAATGAGAGAGTAGCTGTTAGGCATTTGGACGGGCACATATCACTGTAATTTCCCGGCAGGAAGAAGAATTAACCAAAGTCTCAGCCACCCACCGGGAACCAGTATAGGTCCTGAACCAAAATTTTGGACTTGCGGTCAGCTCACCAAAAACGAGTTGAAAAATGGAGCTCAGGGGTACAGCAATTCACAAACTTGCCGAGTAATAAAGGACACCTACCGCCCAAAAATCTGTTGAGGGAAGGCAACGAGGCGGACTTGAAAGCGAGGCAGAAAAGCAGGAAACAGATTTCAAGAGGTACGTTGGAATCGCCTTTAAAGCACAGGAAGAGGGGCACAACTTCGACAATGATGCACTTGGCCAAAAAGGGCGTATGCGTTTTCTCCTGAATATATTCAGGAGAAAACGCATACGCCCTTTTTGTCCAAGCAAGCAAGCGGGCAATGCAAACCTGCACTACAAAGAAGTATCACTTCCCACCGGTCAAAAGGGACATCCACAAAATGTGTAAAAACCAGAAAGGCAAGACAGGCCCTGGAGAACAGGGAGCCTTGTTATGCTGATGGGTGGGATGTAAATTGCCAACTGCCTCTCTGGAGGAGTACATTCTGTTCCCTAAAACAAGTAAAGAACAGAGCTACAGAGCCAAGGGCACTTCCAGTCTAGGGAATATACCTTGGGAAAACTGAAAATCAATAAGACAGAGCCACCCCAAAATTTAGGGCTGCACTGCTTACAAGGACCTCAACTTGGGTACACCTTAAATATCCCAGGAAATATAAAATTGGTTCAAAAAATTGTGGTACTTACGTACGATGGAATATCCCTCAGCCATGAAATCAATGTCATAAGACCAGTAGCAGCAAAATGGGTGGATTCAGGTACGATGATTGTAAGTGAAATAAGTCACAGAGAAAAAGAAACTTATCATAAGATATCACTTATGAAGATCCTGTAATCATGGCTACACTTGAACTGAGTTAGGCAAGAGAACAGTGTCTCACATTTAGAAAACACTCTTATGCCTGCTTAAGGGGGAAGGAGAGGTGGGGTGATGCATAAAACCAGAGTTTGATATAAGCACAAGTACCATTCCAAAAACCAACTATGGAATAGACAAGACCTACACCTTCCTCAGTGAAAGGGACTCAAAACCCCATATTTCCCGCAGAGGAATATATCTGACTAGTAAGAATCTTAAAACCTATGTATTGATATGTCTCCATAAGGGAATCAAGTGTGTCTAGACTGGCATAAACATGGCAGCGAGAATCAGCTCAAACCCACTATAAAAAGGAATTTCAAAAACAAAACAAAAAAACTGGGAAATTCTTTACAATTCCTTCAGGGTCTCTGATGAAACCTGGAATGACCCTATCTACAACGACAGCTGGATGTGGCATAAGGCTGGACACTTGGGACTGACAGGATTGGTGAGATTGGGTGAGTAAATGCAGACCCTTTAAAGCAATAATGCATGGCACACATTCCATGGGTCCCAACTCTCCAGGTTGAAGGGAATATTACTACAGTTATAACTTGTACGGGAAACCTAGAGAACGGACACACTGTGAATACGAAAAGTTTCTAAACCTCAACGAATAGTCCCTCTCCTCGTGCTCCAGTTTGACTTTCCATCTGCTTTACTATCAACCTCCCAACTTGGAGAGACAGCCCCTTTAACCTCCTGGTTCTCACAGGTTGCCAATTTGGCAGAGGATGAAAGGGAAGAGGGAGAACCAATGAGAGAGTAGCTGTTAGGCATTTGGACGGGCACATATCACTGTAATTTCCCGGCAGGAAGAAGAATTAACCAAAGTCTCAGCCCCCCACCGGGAATCAGCATAGGTCCTGAACCAAAATTTAGGACTTGCGGTCAGCTCACCAAAAACGAGTTGAAAAATGGAGCTCAGGGGCACAGCAATTCACAAACTGGCCGAGTAATAAAGGACAACTATCGTCCAAATATCTGTTGACGGAAGGCAACGAGGCGGACTTGAAAGCGAGGCAGAATAGCAGGAAACATATTTCAAGAGGTACGTTGGAATCCCCTTTAAAGCACAGGAAGAGGGGCACAACTTCGACAATGATGCACTTGGCCAAAAAGGGCGTATGCGTTTTCTCCTGAATATATTCAGGAGAAAACGCATACGCCCTTTTTGGCCAAGCAAGCAAGCGGGCAATGCAAATCTGCACTACAAAGAAGTATCACCTCCCACCGGTCAAAAGGGACATCCACAAAATTTGTAAAAACCAGAAAGGCAAGACAGGCCTTGGTGAACAGGGAGCCTTTTTATGCTGATGGGCGGGATGTAAATTGCCAACTGCCTCTCTGGAGGAGTACAATGTGTTCCCTAAAACAAGTAAAGAACAGAACTACAGAGCTAAGGGCACTTCCAGTCTAGGGAATAAACCTTGGGAAAACTGAAAATCTATAAGACAGAGCCACCCCAAAATTTAGGGCTGCACTGCTTACAAGGACCTCAACTTGGGTACACCTTAAATATCCCAGGAAATATAAAAATGGTTCAAAAAACTATGGTAATTACGTACGATGGAATATCCCTCAGCCATGAAATCAATGTCATAAGACCAGTAGCAGCAAAATGGGTGGATTCAGGTACGATGATTCTAAGTGAAATAAGTCACAGAGAAAAAGAAACTTATCATAAGATATCACTTATGAAGATCTTGTAAACATGGCTACACTTGAACTGAGTTAGGAAAGAGAACAGTGTCTCACATTTAGAAAACACTCTTATGCCTGCTTAAGGGGGAAGGAGAGGTGGGGTGATGCATAAAACCAGAGTTTGATATAAGCACAAGTACCATTCCAAAAACCAACTATAGAATAGACAAGACCTACACCTTCCTCAGTGAAAGGGACTCAAAACCCCATATTTCCCGCAGAGGAATATATCTGACTAGTAAGAATCTTAAAACCTATGTATTGATATGTCTCCATAAGGGAATCAAGTGTGCCTAGACTGGCATAAACATGGAAGCGAGAATCAGCTCAAACCCACTATAAAAAGGAATTTCAAAAACAAAACAAAAACACTGGGAAATTCTTTACAATTCCTTCAGGGTCTCTGAGGAAACCTGGAATGACCCTATCTACAACGACAGCTGGATGTGGCATAAGGCTGGACATTTGGGACTGACAGGATTGGTGAGATTGGGTGAGCAAATGCAGACCCTTTAAAGCAATAATGCATGGCACCCATTCCATGGGTCCCAACTCTCCAGGTTGAAGGGAATATTACTACAGCTATAACATGTACGGGAAACCTAGAGAACGGACACAGTGTGAATACGAAAGGTTTCTAAAACTCAACGAATAGTCCCTCTCCTGGTGCTCCGGTTTTGACTTTCCATCTGCTTTACTATCAACCTCCCAACTTGGAGAGACAGACCCTTTAACCTCCTGGTTCACACAGGTTGCCAATTTGGCAGAGGATGAAAGGGAAGAGGGAGAACCAATGAGAGAGTAGCTGTTAGGCATTTGGACGGGCACATATCACTGTAATTTCCCGGCCGGAAGAAGAATTAACCAAAGTCTCAGCGACCCACCGGGAACCAGTATAGGTCCTGAACCAAAATTTTGGACTTGCGGTCAGCTCACCAAAAACGAGTTGAAAAATGGAGCTCAGGGGTACAGCAATTCACAAACTGGCCGAGTAATAAAGGACACCTACCGTCCAAAAAGCTGTTGAGGGAAGGCAACGAGGCAGACTTGAAAGCGAGGCAGAAAAGCAGGAAACAGATTTCAAGAGGTACGTTGGAATCGCCTTTAAAGCACAGGAAGAGGGGCAAAACTTCGACAATGATGCACTTGGCCAAAAAGGGTGTATGCGTTTTCTCCTGAATATATTCAGGAGAAAACGCATACGCCCTTTTTGGCCAAGCAAGCAAGCGGGCAATGCAAATCTGCACTACAAAGAAGTATCACTTCCCACCGGTCAAAAGGGACATCCACAAAATGTGTAAAAACCAGAAAGGCAAGACTGGCCCTGGAGAACAGGGAGCCTTGTTATGCTGATGGGCGGGATGTAAATTGGCAACTGCCTCTCTGGAGGAGTACATTGTGTTCCCTAAAACAAGTAAAGAACAGAGCTATAGAGCCAAGGGCACTTCCAGTCTAGGGAATATACTTTGGAAAAACTGAAAATCAATAAGACAGAGCCACACCAAACTTTAGGGCTGCACTGCTTACAAGGACCTCAACTTGGGTACACCTTAAATATCCCAGGAAATATAAAAATGGTTCAAAAAATTGTGGTACTTATGTACGATGGAATATCCCTCAGCCATGAAATCAATGTCATAAGACCAGTAGCAGCAAAATGGGTGGAATCAGGTACGATGATTCTAAGTGAAATAAGTCACAGAGAAAAAGAAACTTATCATAAGATATCGCTTATGAAGATCCTGTAAACATGGCTACACTTGAACTGAGTTAGGAAAGAGAACAGTGTCTCACATTTAGAAAACACTCTTATGCCTGCTTAAGGGGGAAGGAGAGGTGGGGTGATGCATAAAACCAGAGTTTGATATAAGCACAGGTACCGTTCCAAAAACCAACTATGGAATAGACAATACCTACACCTTCCTCAGTGAAAGCGACTCAAAACACCATATTTCCCGCAGAGGAGTATATCTGACTAGTAAGAATCTTAAAACCTATGTATTGATATGTCTCTGTAAGGGAATCAAGTGTGTCTAGACTGGCATAAACATGGCAGCGAGAATCAGCTCAAACCCACTATAAAAAGGAATTTCAAAAACAAAACAAAAAAACTGGGAAATTCTTTACAATTCCTTCAGGGTCTCTGATGAATCCTGGAATGACCCTATCTACAACGACAGCTGGATGTGGCATAAGGCTGGACATTTGGGACTGACAGGATTGGTGAGATTGGGTGAGCAAATGCAGACCCTTTAAAGCAATAATGCATGGCACACATTCCATGGGTCCCAACTCTCCAGGTTTAAGGGAATATTACTACAGATATAACATGTACGGGAATCCTACAGAACGGACACACTGTGAATACGAAACGTTTCTAAAACTCAACGAATAGTCCCTCTCCTGGTGCTCCGGTTTGACTTTCCATCTGCTTTACTATCAACCTCCCAACTTGGAGAGACAGCCCCTTTAACCTCCTGGTTCACACAGGTTTCCAATTTGACAGAGGATGAAAGGGAAGAGGGAGAACCAATGAGAGAGTAGCTGTTAGGCATTTGGACGGGCACATATCACTGTAATTTCCCGGCAGGAAGAAGAATTAACCAAAGTCTCAGCCCCCCACCGGGAACCAGTATAGGTCCTGAACCAAAATTTTGGACTTGCGGTCAGCTCACCTAAAACGAGTTGAAAAATGGAGCTCAGGGGCACAGCAATTCACAAACTGGCCGAGTAATAAAGGACAACTATCGTCCAAAAATCTGTTGAGGGAAGGCAACGAGGCGGACTTGAAAGCGAGGCAGAATAGCAGGAAACAGATTTCAAGAGGTACGTTGGAATCGCCTTTAAAGCACAGGAAGAGGGGCACAACTTCGACAATGATGCACTTGGCCAAAAAGGGCGTATGCGTTTTCTCCTGAATATATTCAGGAGAAAACGCATACGCCCTTTTTGGCCAAGCAAGCAAGCGGGCAATGCAAAGCTGCACTAAAAAGAAGTATCACTTCCCACCGGTCAAAAGGGACATCCACAAAATGTGTAAAAACCAGAAAGGCAAGACAGGCCCTGGAGAACAGGGAGCCTTGTTATGCTGATGGGCGGGATGTTAATTGCCAACTGCCTCTCTGGAGCAGTGCATTGTGTTCCCTAAAACAAGTAAACAACAGAGCTACAGAGCCAAGGGCACTTCCAGTCTAGGGAATATACCTTGGGAAAACTGAAGATTAATAAGACAGAGCCACCCCAAAATTTAGGGCTGCACTGCTTACAAGGACCTCAACTTGGGTACACCTTAAATATCCCAGGAAATATAAAAATGGTTCAAAAAATTGTGGTACTTACGTACGATGGAATATCCCTCAGCCATGAAATCAATGTCATAAGACCAGTAGCAGCAAAATGGGTGGATTCAGGTACGATGATTTTAAGTGAAATAAGTCACAGAGAAAAAGAAACTTATCATAAGATATCACTTATGAAGATCCTGTAAACATGGCTACACTTGAACTGAGTTAGGAAAGAGAACAGTGTCTCACATTTAGAAAACACTCTTATGCCTGCTTAAGGGGGAAGGAGAGGTGGTGTGATGCATAAAACCAGAGTTTGATATAAGCACAGGTACCGTTCCAAAAACCAACTATGGAATAGACAAGACCTACACCTTCCTCAGTGAAAGGGACTCAAAACACCATATTTCCCGCAGAGGAATATATCTGACTACTAAGAATCTTAAAACCTATGTATTGATATGTCTCTGTAAGGGAATCAAGTGTGTCTAGACTGGCATAAACATGGCAGCGAGAATCAGCTCAAACCCTCTATAAAAAGGACTTTCAAAAACAAAACAAAAAAACTGGGAAATTCTTTACAATTCCTTCAGGGTCAATGATGAAACCTGTAATGACCCTATCTACAACGACAGCTGGATATGGCATAAGGCTGGACACTTGGGACTGAGGGGATTGGTGAGATTGGGTGAGCAAATGCAGACCCTTTAAAGCAATAATGCATGGCACCCTTTCCATGGGTCCCAACTCTCCAGGTTGAATGGAATATTACTACAGTTATAACATGTACGGGAAACCTAGAGAACGGACACACTGTGAATATGAAAGGTTTCTAAAACTCAACGAATAGTCCCTCTCCTGGTGCTCCGGTTTGACTTTCCACCTGCTTTACTATCAACCTCGCAAGTTGGAGAGACAGCCCCTTTAACCTCCTGGTTCGCACAGGTTGCCAATTAGGCAGAGGATGAAAGGGAAGAGGGAGAATCAATGAGAGAGTAGCTGTTAGGCATTTGGACGGGCACATATCTCTGTCATTTCCCAGCAGGAAGAAGAATTAACCAAAGTCTCAGCCACCCACCGGGAACCAGCATAGGTCCTGAACCAAAATTTTGGAGCTGCGGTCTGCTCACCAAAAACGAGTTGAAAAATGGAGCCCAGGGGCACAGCAATTCACAAACTGGCCGAGTAATAAAGGACAACTATCGTCCAAAAATCTGTTGAGGGAAGGCAACGAGGCGGACTTGAAAGCGAGGCAGAATAGCAGGAAACAGATTTCAAGAGGTACGTTGGAATCGCCTTTAAAGCACCGGATGAGGGGCACAACTTCGACAATGATACACGTGGCCAAAAAGGGCGTATGCGTTTTCTCCTGAATATATTCAGGAGAAAACGCATACGCCCTTTTTGGTCAAACAAGAAATCGGGCAATGCAAATCTGCACTACAAAGAAGTATCACTTCCCACCGGTCAAAAGGGACATCCACAAAATGTGTAAAAACCAGAAAGGCAAGACAGGCCCTGGAGAACAGGGAGCCTTGTTATGCTGAAGGGCGGGATGTAAATTGCCAACTGCCTCTCTGGAGGAGTACATTGTGTTCTCTAAAACAAGTAAAGAACAGAGCTACAGAGCCAAGGGCACTTCCAGGCTAGGGAATATACCTTGGGAAAACTGAAAATCAATAAGACAGAGCCACTCCAAAATTTAGGGCTGCACTGCTTATAAGGACCTCAACTTGGGTACACCTTAAATATCCCAGGAAATATAAAAATGGTTCAAAAAATTGTGGTACTTACGTACGATGGAATATCCCTCAGCCATGAAATCAATGTCATAAGACCAGTAGTAGTAAAATGGGTGGATTTAGGTACGATGATTCTAAGTGAAATAAGTCACAGAGAAAAAGAAACTTATCATAAGATATCACTTATGAAGATCCTGTAAACATGGCTACACTTGAACTGAGTTAGGAAAGAGAACAGTGTCTCACATTTAGAAAACACTCTTATGCCTGCTTAAGGGGGAAGGAGAGGTGGGGTGATGCATAAAACCAGAGTTTGATATAAGCACAAGTACCATTCCAAAAACCAACTATGGAATAGACAAGACCTACACCTTCCTCAGTGAAAGGGACTCAAAACCCCATATTTCCCGCAGAGGAATATATCTGACTAGTAAGAATCTTAAACCTATGTATTGATATGTCTCCGTAAGGGAATCAAGTGTGTCTAGACTGGCATAACCATGGCAGCGAGAATCAGCTCAAACCCACTATAAAAAGGAATTTCAAAAACAAAACAAAAAAACTGGGAAATTCTTTACAATTCCTTCAGGGTCTCTGATGAAACCTGGAATGACCCCATCTACAACGACAGCTGGATGTGGCATAAGGCTGGACACTTGGGACTGAGAGGATTGGTGAGATTGGGTGAACAAATGCAGACCATTTAAAGCAATAATGCATGGCACACATTCCATGGGTCCCAACTCTCCAGGTTGAAGGGAATATTACTACAGTTATAACATGTACGGGAAACCTAGAGAACGGACACACTGTGAATACGAAAGGTTTCTAAAACTCAACGAATAGGCCCTCTCCTGGTGCTCCGGTTTGACTTTCCATCTCCTTTATTATCAACCTCCCAACTTGGAGAGACAGCCCCTTTAACCTCCTGGTTCGCACAGGTTGCCAATTTGGCAGAGGATGAAAGGGAAGAGGGAGAACCAATGAGAGAGTAGCTGTTAGGCATTTGGACGGGCACATATCACTGTAATTTCCCGGCAGGAAGAAGAATTAACCAAAGTCTCAGCCACCCACCGGGAATCAGTATAGATCCTGAACCAAAATTTCGGACTTGCGGTCAGCTCACCAAAAACGAGTTGAAAAATGGAGCTCAGGGGCACAGCAATTCACAAACGGGCCGAGTAATAAAGGACAACTATCGTCCAAAAATCTGTTGAGGGAAGGCAACGAGGCGGACTTGAAAGCGAGGCAGAATAGCAGGAAACAGATTTCAAGAGGTACGTTGGAATCGCCTTTAAAGCACAGGAAGAGGGGCACAACTTCGACAATGATGCACTTGGCCAAAAAGGGCGTATGCGTTTTCTCCTCAATATATTCAGGAGAAAACGCATACGCCCTTTTTGGCCAAGCAAGCAAGCTGGCAATGCAAATCTGCACTACAAAGAAGTATCACTTCCCACCGGTCAAAAGGGACATCCACAAAATGTGTAAAAACCAGAAAGGCTAGACAGGCCCTGGAGAACAGGGAGCCTTGTTATGCTGATGGGCGGGATGTAAATTGCCAACTGCCTCTCTGGAGGAGTGCATTGTGTTCCCTAAAACAAGTAAACAACAGAGCTACAGAGCCAAGGGCACTTCCAGTCTAGGGAATATACCTTGGGAAAACAGAAAATCAATAAGACAGAGCCACCCCAAAATTTAGGGCTGCACTGCTTACAAGGACCTCAACTTGGGTACACCTTACATATTCCAGGAAATATAAAAATGGTTCAAAAAATTGTGGTACTTACGTACGATGGAATATCCCTCAGCCATGAAATCAATGTCATAAGACCAGTAGCAGCAAAATGGGTGGATTCAGGTACGATGATTCTAAGTGAAATAAGTCACAGAGAAAAAGAAACTTATCATAAGATATCACTTATGAAGATCGTGTAAACATGGCTACACTTGAACTGAGTTAGGAAAGAGAACAGTGTCTCACATTTAGAAAACACTCTTATGCCTGCTTAAGGGGGAAGGAGAGATGGGGTGATGCATAAAACCAGAGTTTGATATAAGCACAGGTACCGTTCCAAAAACCAACTATGGAATAGACAAGACCTACACTTTCCTCAGTGAAAGGGACTCAAAACCACATATTTCCCGCAGAGGAATATATCTGACTAGTAAGAATCTTAAAACCTATGTATTGATATGTCTCCGTAAGGGAATCAAGTGTGTCTAGACTGGCATAAACATGGCAGCGAGAATCAGCTCAAACCCACTATAAAAAGGAATTTCAAAAACAAAACAAAAAAACTGGGAAATTCTTTACAATTCCTTCAGGGTCTCTGATGAAACCTCGAATGACACTATCTACAATGACAGCTGGATGTGGCATAAGACTGGACACTTGGGACTGAGAGGATTGGTGAGATTGGGTGAGCAAATGCAGACCCTTTAAAGCAATAATGCATGGCACCCATTCCATGGGTCCCAACTCTCCAGGTTGAAGGGAATATTACTACAGTTATAACATGTACGGGAAACCTAGAGAACGGACACACTGTGAATACGAAAGGTTTCTAAAACTCAACGAATAGTCCCTCTCCTGGTGCTCCGGTTTGACTTTCCATCTGCTTTACTATCAACCTCCCAACTTGGAGAGACAGCCCCTTTAACCTCCTGGTTCGCACAGGTTGCCAATTTGGCAGAGGATGAAAGGGAAGAGGGAGAACCAATGAGAGAGTAGCTGTTAGGCATTTGGACGGGCACATATCACTGTAATTTCCCGGCAGGAAGAAGAATTAACCAAAGTATCAGCCACCCACCGGGAACCAGTATAGGTGCTGATCCAAAATTTTGGACTTGCGGTCAACTCACCAAAAACGAGTTGAAAAATGGAGCTCAGGGGCACAGCAATTCACAAACTGGCCGAGTAATAAAGGACAACTATCGTCCAAAAATCTGTTGAGGCAAGGCAACGAGGCGGACTTGAAAGCGAGGCAGAATAGCAGGAAACAGATTTCAAGAGATACATTGGAATCGCCTTTAAAGCACAGGAAGAGGGGCACAACTTCGACAATGATGCACTTGGCCAAAAAGGGCGTATGCGTTATCTCCTGAATATATTCAGGAGAAAACGCATACGCCCTTTTTGGCCAAGCAAGCAAGCGGGCAATGCAAATCTGCACTACAAAGAAGTATCTCTTCCCACCGGTCAAAGGGACATCCACAAAATGTGTAATAACCAGAAAGGCAAGACAGGCCCTGGAGAACAGGGAGCCTTGTTATGCTGATGGGCGGGATGTAAATTGCCAACTGCCTCTCTGGAGGAGTGCATTGTGTTCCCTAAAACAAGTAAACAACAGAGCTACAGAGCCAAGGACACTTCCAGTCTAGGGAATATACCTTGGGAAAACTGAAAATCAATAAGACAGAGCCACCCCAATATTTAGGGCTGCACTGCTTACAAGGACCTCAACTTGGGTACACATTAAATATCCCAGGAAATATAAAAATGGTTCAAAAAATTGTGGTACATACGTACGATGGAATATCCCTCAGCCATGAAATCAATGTCATAAGACCAGTAGCAGCAAAATGGGTGGATTCAGGTAGGATGATTCTAAGTGAAATAAGTCACAGAGAAAAAGAAACTTATCATAAGATATCACTTATGAAGATCCTGTAAACATGGCTACACTTGAACTGAGTTAGGAAAGAGAACAGTGTCTCACATTTAGAAAACACTCTTATGCCTGCTTAAGGGGGAAGGAGAGGTGAGGTGATGCATAAAACCAGAGTTTGATATAAGCACAGGTACCGTTCCAAAAACCAACTATAGAATAGACAAGACCTACACCTTCCTCAGTGAAAGGGACTCAAAACACCATATTTCCCGCAGAGGAATATATCTGACTAGTAAGAATCTTAAAACCTATGTATTGATATGTCTCTGTAAGGGAATCAAGTGTGTCTAGACTGGCATAAACATGGCAGCGAGAATCAGCTCAAACCCACTATAAAAAGGAATTTCAAAACCAAAACAAAAAAACTGGGAAATTCTTTACAATTCCTTCAGGGTCTCTGATGAAACCTGGAATGACTCTATCTACAACGACAGCTGGATGTGGCATAAGGCTGGACACTTGGGACTGAAAGGATTGGTGAGATTGGGTGAGCAAATGCAGACCCTTTAAAGCAATAATGCATGGCACACATTCCATGGGTCCCAACTCTCCAGGTTGAAGGGAATATTACTACAGCTATAACATGTACGGGAAACCTAGAGAACGGACACACTGTGAATACGAAAGGATTCTAAAACTCAACGAATATTCCCTCTCCTGGTGCTCCGGTTTGACTTTCCATCTGCTTTACTATCAACCTCCCAACTTGGAGAGACAGACCCTTTAACTTCCTGGTTCACACAGGTTGCCAATTTGGCAGAGGATGAATGCGAAGAGGGAGATCCAATGAGAGAGTAGCTGTTAGGCATTTGGACGGGCACATATCACTGTAATTTCCCGGCAGGAAGAAGAATTAACCAAAGTCTCAGCCACCCACCGGGAACCAGTATAGGTCCTGAACCAAAATTTTGGACTTGCGGTCAGCTCACCAAAAACGAGTTGAAAAATGGAGCTCAGGGGCACAGCAATTCACAAACTGGCCGAGTAATAAAGGACAACTATCGTCCAAAAATCTGTTGAGGGAAGGCAACGAGGCGGACTTGAAAGCGAGGCAGAATAGCAGGAAACAGATTTCAAGAGGTACGTTGGATTCGCCTTTAAAGCACAGGAAGAGGGGCACAAATTCGACAATGATGCACTTGGCCAAAAAGGGCGTATGCGTTTTCTCCTGAATATATTCAGGAGAAAACGCATACGCCCTTTTTGGCCAAGCAAGCAAGCGGGCAATGCAAATCTGCACTACAAAGAAGTATCACTTCCCACCGGTCAAAAGGGACATCCACAAAATGTGTAAAAACCAGAAAGGCAAGACAGGCCCTGGAGAACAGGGAGCCTTGTTATGCTGATGGGCGGGATGTAAATTGCCAACTGCCTCTCTGGAGGAGTGCATTGTGTTTCCTAAAACAAGTAAACAACAGAGCTACAGAGCCAAGGGCACTTCAAGTCTAGGGAATATACCTTAGGAAAACTGAAAATCAATAAGACAGAGCCACCCCAAAATTTAGGGCTGCACTGCTTACAAGGACCTCAACTTGGGTACACCTTAAATATCCCAGGAAATATAAAAATGGTTCAAAAAATTGTGGTACTTACGTACGATGGAATATCCCTCAGCCATGAAATCAATGACATAAGACCAGTAGCAGCAAAATGGGTGGATTCAGGTACGATGATTCTAAGTGAAATAAGTCACAGAGAAAAAGAAACTTATCATAAGATATCACTTATGAAGATCCTGTAAACATGGCTACACTTGAACTGAGTTAGGAAAGAGATCAGTGTCTCACATTTAGAAAACACTCTTATGCCTGCTTAAGGGAGAAGGAGAGGTGGGGTGATGCATAAAACCAGAGTTTGATATAAGCACAGGTACCGTTCCAAAAACCAACTATGGAATAGACAAGACCTACACCTTCCTCAGTGAAAGGGACTCAAAACCCCATATTTCCCGCAGAGGAATATATCTGACTAGTAAGAATCTTAAAACCTATGTATTGATATGTCGCCGTAAGGGAATCAAGTGTGTCTAGACTGGCATAAACATGGCAGCGAGAATCAGCTCAAACCCACTATAAAAAGGAATTTCAAAAACAAAACAAAAAAACTGGGAAATTCTTTACAATTCCTTCAGGGTCTCTGATGAAACCTGGAGTGACCCTATCTACAACGACAGCTGGATGTGGCATAAGGCTGGACACTATGGACTGAGAGGATTGGTGAGATTGGGTGAACAAATGCAGACCCTTTAAAGCAATAATGCATGGCACCCATTCCATGGGTCCCAACTCTCCAGGTTGAAGGGAATATTAATACAGTTATAACATGTACGGGAAACCTAGAGAACGGAAACACTGTGAATACGAAAGGTTTCTAAAACTCAACGAATAGTCCCTCTCCTGGTGCTCCGGTTTGACTTTCCATCTGCTTTACTATCAACCTCCCAACTTGGAGAGACAGACCCTTTAACCTCCTGGTTCGCACAGGTTGCCAATTTGGCAGAGGATGAAAGGGAAGAGGGAGAACCAATGAGAGAGTACCTGATAGGCATTTGGACGGGCACATATCACTGTAATTTCCCGGCAGGAAGAAGAATTAACCAAAGTATCAGCCACCTACCGGGAACCAGTATAGGTCCTGAACCAAAATTTTGGACTTGCGGTCAGCTCACCAAAAACGAGTTGAAAAATGGAGCTCAGGGGCACAGCAATTCAAAAACTGGCCCAGTAATAAAGGACAACTATCGTCCAAAAATCTGTTGAGGGAAGGCAATGAGGCAGACTTGAAAGCGAGGCAGAATAGCAGGAAACAGATTTCAAGAGGTACGTTGGAATCACCTTTAAAGCACAGGAAGAGGGGCACAACTTCGACAATGATGCACTTGGCCAAAAAGGGCGTATGCGTTTTCTCCTCAATATATTCAGGAGAAAACGCATACGCCCTTTTTGGCCAAACAAGCAAGCGGGCAATGCAAATCTGCACTACAAAGAAGTATCAGTTCACACCAGTCAAAAGGGACATCCACAAAATGTGTAAAAACCAGAAAGGCAAGACAGGCCCTGGAGAACAGGGAGCCTTGTTATGCTGATGGGCGGGATGTAAATTACCAACTGCCTCTCTGGAGGAGTATACTGTGTTCCCTAAAACAAGTAAAGAACAGAGCTACAGAGCCAAGGGCACTTCCAGTCTAGGGAATATACCTTGGGAAAACTGAAAATCAATAAGACAGAGCGAATCCAAAATTAAGGGCTGCACTGCTTATAAGGACCTCAACTTGGGTACACCTTAAATATCCCAGGAAATATAAAAATGGTTCAAAAAATTGTGGTACTTACGTACGATGGAATATCTCTCAGCCATGAAATCAATGTCATAAGACCAGTAGCAGTAAAATGGGTGGATTCAGGTACGATGATTCTAAGTGAAATAAGTCACAGAGAAAAAGAAACTTATCATAAGATATCACTTATGAAGATCCTGTAAATATGGCTACACTTGAACTGAGTTAGGAAAGAGATCAGTGTCTCACATTTAGAAAGTACTCATATGCCTGCTTAAGGGGGAAGGAGAGGTGGGGTGATGCATAAAAACAGAGTTTGATATAAGCACAGGTACCATTCCAAAAACCAACTAAGGAATAGACAAGACCTGCACCTTCCTCAGTGAAAGGGACTCAAAACCCCATATTTCCCGCCGAGGAATATATCTGACTAGTAAGAATCTTAAAACCTATGTATTGATATGTCTCCGTAAGGGAATCAAGTGTGTCTAGACTGGCATAAACATGGCAGCGAGAATCAGCTCAAACCCACTATAAAAAGGAATTTCAAAAACAAAACAAAAAAACTGGGAGATTCTTTACAATTCCTTCAGGGTCTCTGAGGAAACCTGGAATGACCTTATCTACAACGACAGCTGGATGTGGCATAAGGCTGGACACTTGGGACTGAGAAGATTGGTGAGATTGGGTGAACAAATGCAGACCCTGTAAAGCAATAATGCATGGCACCCATTCCATGGGTCCCAACTCTCCAGGTTGAAGGGAATATTACTACAGCTATAACATGTACGGGAAACCTAGAGAACGGACACACTGTGAATACGAAAGGTTTCTAAAACTCAACGAATAGTCCCTCTCCTGGTGCTCCAGTTTGACTTTCCATCTGCTTTACTATCAAACTCCCAACTTGGAGAGACAGACCCTTTAACCTCCTGGTTCGCACAGGTTGCCAATTTGGCAGAGGATGAAAGGGAAGAGGGAGAACCAATGAGAGAGTACCTGATAGGCATTTCGACGGGCACATGTCACTGTAATTTCCCGGCAGGAAGAAGAATTAACCAAAGTCTCAGCCACCTACCGGGAACCAGTATAGGTCCTGAACCAAAATTTTGGACCTGCGGTCAGCTCACCAAAAACGAGTGGAAAAATGGAGCTCAGGGGCACAGCAATTCACAAACTGGCCGAGTAATAAAGGACAACTATCGTCCAAAAATCTGTTGAGGGAAGGCAACGAGGCGGACTTGGAAGCGAGGCAGAATAGCAGGAAACAGATTTCAAGAGGTACGTTGGAATCGCCTTTAAAGCACAGGAAGAGGGGCACAACTTCGACAATGATGCACGTGGCCATAAAGGGCGTATGCGTTTTCTCCTGCATATATTCAAGAGAAAACGCATATGCCCTTTTTGGCCAAGCAAGCAATAGGGCAATGCAAATCTGCACTACAAAGAAGTATCACTACCCACCGGTCAAAAGGGACATCCACAAAATGTGTAAAAACCAGAAAGGCAAGACAGGCCCTGGAGAACAGGGAGCCTTGTTATGCTGATGGGCAGGATGTAAATTATCAACTGCCTCTCTGGAGGAGTACATTGTGTTCCCTAAAACAAGTAAAGAACAGAGCTACAGAGCCAAGGACACTTCCAGTCTAGGGAATATACCTTGGGAAAACTGAAAATCAAAAAGACACAGCCACCCCAAAATTTAGGGCTGCACTGCTTATAAGGACCTCAACTTGGGTACACCTTAAATATCCCAGGAAATATAAAAATGGTTCAAAAAATTGTGGTACTTACGTACGATGGAATATCCCTCAGCCATGAAATCAATGTCATAAGACCAGTAGCAGCAAAATGGGTGGATTCAGGTACGATGATTCTAAGTGAAATAAGTCACACAGAAAAAGAAACTTATCATAAGATATCACTTATGAAGATCCTGTAAACATGGCTACACTTGAACTGAGTTAGGAAAGAGAACAGTGTCTCACATTTAGAAAACACTCTTATGCCTGCTTAAGGGGGAAGGAGAGGTGGGGTGATGCATAAAACCAGAGTTTGATATAAGCACAGGTACCGTTCAAAAAACCAACTATGGAATAGACAAGACCTACACCTTCCTCAGTGAAAGGGACTCAAAACCCCATATTTCCCGCAGAGGAATATATCTGACTAGTAAGAATCTTAAAACCTATGTATTGATATGTCTCCGTAAGGGAATCAAGTGTGTCTAGACTGGCATAAACATGGCAGCGAGAATCAGCTCAAACCCACTATAAAAAGGAATTTCAAAAACAAAACCAAAAAACTGGGAAATTCTTTACATTTCCTTCAGGGTCTCTGATGAAACCTGGAATGACCCTATCTACAACGACAGCTGGATGTGGCATAAGGCTGGACACCTGGGACTGAGAGGATTGGTGAGATTGGGTGAACAAATGCAGACCATTTAAAGCAATAATGCATGGCACACATTCCATGGGTCCCAACTCTCCAGGTTGAATGGAATATTACTACAGTTATAACATGTACGGGAAACCTAGAGAACGGACACACTGTGAATACGAAAGGTTTCTAAAACTCAACGAATAGTCCCTCTCCTGGTGCTCCGGTTTGACTTTCCATCTGCTTTACTATCAACCTCCCAACTTGGAGAGACAGCCCCTTTAACCTCCTGGTTCGCACAGGTTGCCAATTTGGCAGAGGATGAAAGAGAAGAGGGAGAACCAATGAGAGAGTAGCTGTTAGGCATTTGGACGGGCACATATCACTGTAATTTCCCGGCAGGAAGAAGAATTAACCAAAGTCTCAGCCACCCACCGGGAACCAGTATAGGTCCTGAACCAAAATTTTGGACTTGCGGTCAGCTCACAAAAAACGCGTTGAAAAATGGAGCTCAGGGGCACAGCAATTAACAAACTGGCCGAGTAATAAAGGACAACTATCGTCCAAAAATCTGTTGAGGGAAGGGAACGAGGCGGACTTGAAAGCGAGGCAGAATAGCAGGAAACAGATTTCAAGAGGTACGTTGGAATCGCCTTTAAAGCACAGGAAGAGGGGCACAACTTCGACAATGATGCACTTGGCCAAAAAGGGCGTATGCGTTTTCTCCTGAATATATTCAGGAGAAAACGCATACGCCCTTTTTGGCCAAGCAAGCAAGCGGGCAATGCAAATCTGCACTACAAAGAAGTATCACTTCCCACCGGTCAAAAGGGACATCCACAAAATGTGTAAAAACCAGAAAGGCAAGACAGGCCCTGGAGAACAGGGAGCCTTGTTATGCTGATGGGCGGGATGTAAATTGCCAACTGCCTCTCTGGAGGAGTGCATTGTGTTCCCTAAAACAAGTAAACAACAGAGTTACAGAGCCAAGGGCACTTCCAGTCTAGGGAATATACCTGGGAAAACTGAAAATCAATAAGACAGAGCCACCCCAAAATTTTGGGCTGCACTGCTTACAAGGACCTCAACTTGGGTACACCTTAAATATCCCAGGAAATATAAAAATGGTTCAAAAAATTGTGGTACTTACGTACGATGGATTATCCCTCAGCCATGAAATCAATGTCATAAGACCAGTAGCAGCAAAAGGGGTGGATTCAGGTACGATGATTCTAAGTGAAATAAGTCACAGAGAAAAAGAAACTTATCATAAGATATCACTTATGAAGATCCTGTAAACATGGCTACACTTGAACTGAGTTAGGGAAGAGATCAGTGTCTCACATTTAGAAAGCACACTTATGCCTGCTTAAGGGGGAAGGAGAGGTGGGGTGATGCATAAAAACAGAGTTTGATATAAGCACAGGTACCATTCCAAAAACCAACTATGGAATAGACAAGACCTGCACCTTCCTCAGTGAAAGGGACTCAAAACCCCATATTTCCCGCAGAGGAATATATCTGACTAGTAAGAATCTTAAAACCTATGTATTGATATGTCTCCGTAAGGGAATCAAGTGTGTCTAGACTGGCATAAACATGGCAGCGAGAATCAGCTCAAACCCACTATAAAAAGGAATTTCAAAAACAAAACAAAAAGACTGGGAAATTCATTACAATTCCTTCAGGGTCTCTGATGAAACCTGGAATGACCCTATCTACAACGACAGCTGGATGTGGCATAAGGCTGCACACTTGGGACTGAGAGGATTGGTGAGATTGGGTGAACAAATGCAGACCCTTTAAAGCAATAATGCATGGCACCCATTCCATGGGTCCCAACTCTCCAGGTTGAAGGGAATATTAATACAGTTATAACATGTACGGGAAACCTAGAGAACGGAAACACTGTGAATACGAAAGGTTTCTAAAACTCAACGAATAGTCCCTCTCCTGGTGCTCCGGTTTGACTTTCCATCTGCTTTACTATCAACCTCCCAACTTGGAGAGACAGACCCTTTAACCTCCTGGTTCGCACAGGTTGCCAATTTGGCAGAGGATGAAAGGGAAGAGGGAGAACCAATGAGAGAGTACCTTATAGGCATTTGGACGGGCACATATCACTGTAATTTCCCGGCAGGAAGAAGAATTAACCAAAGTCTCAGCCACCTACCGGGAACCAGTATAGGTCCTGAACCAAAATTTTGGACCTGCGGTCAGCTCACCAAAAACGAGTGGAAAAATGGAGCTCAGGGGCACAGCAATTCACAAACTGGCCGAGTAATAAAGGACAACTATCGTCCAAAAATCTGTTGAGGGAAGGCAACGAGGCGGACTTGGAAGCGAGGCAGAATAGCAGGAAACAGATTTCAAGAGGTACGTTGGAATCGCCATTAAAGCACAGGAAGAGGGGCACAACTTCGACAATGATGCACTTGGCCAAAAAGTGCGTATGCGTTTTCTCCTGAATATATTGAGGAGAAAACGCATACGCCCTTTGTGGCCAAGCAAGCAATAGGGCAGTGCAAATCTGCACTACAAAGAAGTATCACTTCCCACCGGTCAAAAGGGACATCCACAAAATGTGTAAAAACCAGAAAGGCAAGACAGGCCCTAGAGAACAGGGAGCCTTGTTATGCTGATGGGCGGGATGTAAATTATCAACTGCCTCTCTGGAGGAGTACATTGTGTTCCCTAAAACAAGTAAAGAACAGAGCTACAGAGCCAAGGACACTTCCAGTCTAGGGAATATACCTTGGGAAAACTGAAAATCAAAAAGACACAACCACCCCAAAATTTAGGGCTGAACTGCTTACAAGGACCTCAACTTGGGTACACCTTAAATATCCCAGGAAATATAAAAATGGTTCAAAAAATTGTGGTACTTACGTACGATGGAATATCCCTCAGCCATGAAATCAATGTCATAAGACCAGTAGCAGCAAAATGGGTGGATTCAGGTACGATGATTCTAAGTGAAATAAGTCACACAGAAAAAGAAACTTATCATAAGATATCACTCATGAAGATCCTGTAAACATGGCTACACTTGAACTGAGTTAGGAAAGAGAACAGTGTCTCACATTTAGAAAACACTCTTATGCCTGCTTAAGGGGGAAGGAGAGGTGGGGTGATGCATAAAACCAGAGTTTGATATAAGCACAGGTACCGTTCCAAAAACCAACTATGGAATAGACAAGACCTACACCTTCCTCAGTGAAAGGGACTCAAAACCCCATATTTCCCGCAGAGGAATATATCTGACTAGTAAGAATCTTAAAACCTATGTATTGATATGTCTCCGTAAGGGAATCAAGTGTGTCTAGACTGGCATAAACATGGCAGCGAGAATCAGCTCAAACCCACTATAAAAAGGAATTTCAAAAACAAAACCAAAAAACTGGGAAATTCTTTACATTTCCTTCAGGGTCTCTGATGAAACCTGGAATGACCCTATCTACAACGACAGCTGGATGTGGCATAAGGCTGGACACTTGGGACTGAGAGGATTGGTGAGATTGGGTGAGCAAATGCAGACCCTTTAAAGCAATAATGCATGGCACACATTCCATGGGTCCCAACTCTCCAGGTTGAAGGGAATATTACTACAGTTATAACATGTACGGGAAACCTAGAGAATGGACACACTGTGAATACGAAAGGTTTCTAAAACTCAACGAATAGTCCCTCTCCTGGTGCTCCGGTTTGACTTTCCATCTGCTTTACTATCAACCTCCCAACTTGGAGAGACAGCCCCTTTAACCTCCTGGTTCGCACAGGTTGCCAATTTGGCAGAGGATGAAAGGGAAGAGGGAGAACCAATGAGAGAGTAGCTGTTAGGCATTTGGACGGGCACATATCACTGTAATTTCCCGGCAGGAAGAAGAATTAACCAAAGTCTCAGCCACCCACCGGGAACCAGTATAGGTCCTGAACCAAAATTTTGGACTTGCGGTCAGCTCACAAAAAACGTGTTGAAAAATGGAGCTCAGGGGCACAGCAATTCACAAACTGGCCGAGTAATAAAGGACAACTATCGTCCAAAAATCTGTTGAGGGAAGGCAACGAGGCGGACTTGAAAGCGAGGCAGAATAGCAGGAAACAGATTTCAAGAGGTACTTTGGAATCGCCTTTAAAGCACAGGAAGAGGGGCACAACTTCGACAATGATGCACTTGGCCAAATAGGGCGTATGCGTTTTCTCCTGAATATATTCAGGAGAAAACGCATACGCCCTTTTTGGCCAAGCAAGCAAGCGGGCAATGCAAATCTGCACTACAAAGAAGTATCACTTCCCACCGGTCAAAAGGGACATCCACAAAATGTGTAAAAACCAGAAAGGCAAGACAGGCCCTGGAGAACAGGGAGCCTTGTTATGCTGATGGGCGGGATGTAAATTGCCAACTGCCTCTCTGGAGGAGTGCATTGTGTTCCCTAAAACAAGTAAACAACAGAGCTACAGAGCCAAGGGCACTTCCAGTCTAGGGAATATACCTTGGGAAAACTGAAAATCAAAAAGACACAGCCACCCCAAAATTTAGGGCTGCACTGCTTACAAGGACCTCAACTTGGGTACACCTTAAATATCCCAGGTAATATAAAAATGGTTCAACAAATTGTGGTACTTACATACGATGGAATATCCCTCAGCCATGAAATCAATGTCATAAGACCAGTAGCAGCAAAATGGGTGGATTCAGGTACGATGATTCTAAGTGAAATAAGTCACACAGAAAAAGAAACTTATCTTAAGATATCACTTATGAAGATCCTGTAAACATGGCTACACTTGAACTGAGTTAGGAAAGAGAACAGTGTCTCACATTTAGAAAACACTCTTATGCCTGCTTAAGGGGGAAGGAGAGGTGGGGTGATGCATAAAACCAGAGTTTGATATAAGCACAGGTACCGTTCCAAAAACCAACTATGGAATAGACAAGACCTACACCTTCCTCAGTGAAAGGGACTCAAAACCCCATATTTCCCGCAGAGGAATATATCTGACTAGTAAGAATCTTAAAACCTATGTAGTGATATGTCTCCGTAAGGGAATCAAGTGTGTCTAGACTGGGATAAATATGGCAGCGAGAATCAGCTCAAACCCACTATAAGAAGGAATTTCAAAAATAAAACAAAAAAACTGGGAAATTCTTTACAATTCCTTCAGGGACTCTGATGAAACCTGAAATGACCCTATCTACAATGACAGCTGGATGTGGCATAAGGCTGGACACTTGGGACTGAGAGGATTGGTGAGAATGGGTGAGCAAATGCAGACCCTTTAAAGCAATAATGCATGGCACACATTCCATGGGTCCCAACTCTCCAGGTTGAAGGGAATATTACTACAGATATAACATGTACGGGAATCCTAGAGAACGGACACACTGTGAATACGAAAGGTTTCTAAAACTCAACGAATAGTCCCTCTCCTGGTGCTCTGGTTTGACTTTCCATCTGCTTTACGATCAACCTCCCAACTTGGAGAGACAGCCCCTTTAACCTCCTGGTTCGTACAGGTTGCCAATTTGGCATAGGATGAAAGGAAAGAGGGAGAATCAATGAGAGAGTAGCTGTTAGGCATTTGGACGGGCACATATCACTGTAATTTCCCAGCAGGAAGAAGAATTAACCGAAGTATCAGCCCCCCACCGGGAACCAGCATAGGTCCTGAACCAAAATTTTGGACTTGCGGTCAGCTCACAAAAAACGAGTTGAAAAATGGAGCTCAGGGGCACAGCAATTCACAAACTGGCCGAGTAATAAAGGACAACTATCGTCCAAAAATCTGTTGAGGGAAGGCAACGAGGCGGACTTGAAAGCGAGGCAGAATAGCAGGAAACAGATTTCAAGAGGTACGCTGGAATCGCCTTTAAAGCACAGGAAGAGGGGCACAACTTCGACAATGATGCACTTGGCCAAAAAGGGCGTATGCGTTTTCTCCTGAATATATTCAGGAGAAAACGCATACGCCCTTTTTGGCCAAGCAAGCAAGTGGGCAATGCAAATCTGCACTACAAAGAAGTATCACTTCCCACCGGTCAAAGGGGACATCCACAAAATGTGTAAAAACCAGACTGGCAAGACAGGCCCTGGAGAACAGGGAGCATTGTTATGCTGATGGGCGGGATGTAAATTGCCAACTGCCTCTCTGGAGGAGTGCATTGTGTTCCCTAAAACAAGTAAACAACAGAGCTACAGAGCCAAGGGCACTTCCAGTCTAGGGAATATACCTTCGGAAAACTGAAAATCAATAAGACAGAGCCACCCCAAAATTTAGGGCTGCACTGCTTACAAGGACCTCAACTTGGGTACACCTTAAATATCCCAGGAAATATAAAATTGGTTCAAAAAATTGTGGTACTTACGTACGATGGAATATCCCTCAGCCATGAAATCAATGTCATAAGACCAGTAGCAGCAAAATGGGTGGATTCAGGTATGATGATTCTAAGTGAAATATGTCACACAGAAAAATAAACTTATCATAAGCTATCACTTATGAAGATCCTGTAAACATGGCTACACTTGAACTGAGTTAGGAAAGAGAACAGTGTCTCACATTTAGAAAACACTCTTATGCCTGCTTAAGGGGGAAGGAGAGGTGGGGTGATGCATAAAACCAGAGTTTGATATAAGCAGAGGTACCGTTCCAAAAACCAACTATGGAAAAGAAAAGACGTACACCTTCCTCAGTGAAAGGGACTCAAAACCCCATATTTCCCGCAGAGGAATATATCTGACTAGTAAGAATCTTAAAACCTATGTATTGATATGTCTCTGTAAGGGAATCAAGTGTGTCTAGACTGGCATAAACATGGCAGCGAGAATCAGCTCAAACCCACTATAAAAAGGAATTTCAAAAATAAAACAAAAAACTGGGAAATTCTTTACAATTCCTTCAGGGTCTCTGATGAAACCTGAAATGACCCTATCTACAATGACAGCTGGATGTGGCATAAGGCTGGACACTTGGGACTGAGAGGATTGGTGAGATTGGGTGAGAAAATGCAGACCCTTTAAAGCAATAATGCATGGCACACATTCCATGGGTCCCAACTCTCCAGGTTGAAGGGAATATTACTACAGATATAACATGTACGGGAATCCTAGAGAACGGACACACTGTGAATACGAAAGGTTTCTAAAACTCAACGAATAGTCCCTCTCCTGGCGCTCCGGTTTGACTTTCCATCTGCTTTATTATCAACCTCCCAACTTGGAGAGACAGCCCCTTTAACCTCCTGGTTCGCACAGGTTGCCAATTTGGCAGAGGATGAAATGGAAGAGGGAGAACCAATGAGAGAGTAGCTGTTAGGCATTTGGACGGGCACATATCACTGTAATTTCCCGGCAGGAAGAAGAATTAACCAAAGTCTCAGCCACCCACCGGGAATCAGTATAGATCCTGAACCAAAATTTTGGACTTGCGGTCAGCTCACCAAAAACGAGTTGAAAAATGGAGCTCAGGGGCACAGCAATTCACAAACTGGCCGAGTAATAAAGGACAACTATCGTCCAAAAATCTGTTGAGGGAAGGCAACGAGGCGGACTTGAAAGCGAGGCAGAATAGCAGGAAACAGATTTCAAGAGGTACGTTGGAATCGCCTTTAAAGCACAGGAAGAGGGGCACAACTTCGACAATGATGCACTTGGCCAAAAAGGGCGTATGCGTTTTCTCCTGAATATATTCAGGAGAAAACGCATACGCCCTTTTTGGCCAAGCAAGCAAGCGGGCAATGCAAATCTGCACTACAAACAAGTATCACTTCCCACCGGTCAAAAGGGACATCCACAAAATGTGTAAAAACCAGAAAGGCAAGACAGGCCCTGGAGAACAGGGAGCCTTGTTATGCTGATGGGCGGGATGTAAATTGCCAACTGCCTCTCTGGAGGAGTGCATTGTGTTCCCTAAAACAAGTAAACAACAGAGCTACAGAGCCAAGGGCACTTCCAGTCTAGGGAATATACCTGGGAAAAACTGAAAATCAATTAGACAGAGCCACCCCAAAATTTAGGGCTGCACCGCTTACAATGACCTCAACTTGGGTACACCTTAAATATCCCAGGAAATATAAAAATGGTTCAAAAAATTGTGGTACTTACGTACGATGGAATATCCCTCAGCCATGAAATCAATGTCATAAGACCAGTAGCAGCAAAATGGGTGGATTCAGGTACGATGATTCTAAGTGAAATAAGTCACAGAGAAAAAGAAACTTATCATAAGTTATCACTTATGAAGATCCTGTAAACATGGCTACACTTGAACTGAGTTAGGAAAGAGAACAGTGTCTCACATTTAGAAAACACTCTTATGCCTGCTTAAGGGGGAAGGAGAGGTGGGGTGATGCATAAAACCAGAGTTTGATATAAGCACAGGTACCGTTCCAAAAACCAACTATGGAATAGACAAGACCTACACCTTCCTCAGTGAAAGGGACTCAAAACCCCATATTTCCCGCAGAGGAATATATCTGACTAGTAAGAATCTTAAAATCTATGTATTGGTATGTCTCCGTAAGGGAATCAAGTGTGTCTAGACTGGGATAAATATGGCAGCGAGAATCAGCTCAAACCCACCATAAAAAGGAATTTCAAAAATAAAACAAAAAAACTGGGAAATTCTTTACAATTCCTTCAGGGTCTCTGATGAAACCTGAAATGACCCTATCTACAATGACAGCTGGATGTGGCATAAGGCTGGACACTTGGGACTGAGAGGATTGGTGAGATTGGGTGAGCAAATGCAGACCCTTTAAAGCAATAATGCATGGCACACATTCCATGGGTCCCAACTCTCCAGGTTGAAGGGAATATTACTACAGATATAACATGTACGGGAATCCTAGAGAACGGACACACTGTGAATACGAAAGGTTTCTAAAACTCAACGAATAGTCCCTCTCCTGGTGCTACGGTTTGACTTTCCATCTGCTTTACTATCAACCTCCCAACTTGGAGAGACAGCCCCTTTAACCTCCTGGTTCGCACAGGTTGCCAATTTGGCAGAGGATGAAAGGGAAGAGGGAGAACCAATGAGAGAGTAGCTGTTAGGCTTTTGGACAGGCACATATCACTGTAATTTCCCAGCAGGAAGAAGAATTAACCAAAGTCTCAGCCACCCACCGGGAATCAGTATAGATCCTGAACCAAAATTTTGGACTTGCGGTCAGCTCACCAAAAACGAATTGAAAAATGGAGCTCAGGGGCACAGCAATTCACAAACTGGCCGAGTAATAAAGGACAACTATCGTCCAAAAATCTGTTGAGGGAAGGCAACGAGGCGGACTTGAAAGCGAGGCAGAATAGCAGGAAACAGATTTCAAGAGGTACGTTGGAATCGCCTTTAAAGCACAGGAAGAGGGGCACAACTTCGACAATGATGCACTTGGCCAAAAAGGGCGTATGCGTTTTCTCCTGAATATATTCAGGAGAAAACGCATACGCCCTTTTTGGCCAAGCAAGCAAGCGGGCAATGCAAATCTGCACTACAAAGAATTATCACTTTCCACCGGTCAAAAGGGACATCCACAAAATGTGTAAAAACCAGAAAGGCAAGACAGGCCCTGGAGAACAGGGAGCCTTGTTATGCTGATGGGCGGGATGTAAATTGCCAACTGCCTCTCTGGAGGAGTGCATTGTGTTCCCTAAAACAAGTAAACAACAGAGCTACAGAGCCAAGGGCACTTCCAGTCTAGGGAATATACCTTGGGAAAACTGAAAATCAAAAAGACACAGCCACCCCAAAATTTAGGGCTGCACTGCTTACAAGGACCTCAACTTGGGTACACCTTAAATATCCCAGGAAATATAAAAATGGTTCAAAAAATTGTGGTACTTACGTACGATGGAATATCCCTCAGCCATGAAATCAATGTCATAAGACCAGTAGCAGCAAAATGGGTGGATTCAGGTACGATGATTCTAAGTGAAATAAGTCACACAGAAAAAGAAACTTATCATAAGATATCACTTATGAAGATCCTGTAAACATGGCTACACTTGAACTGAGTTAGGAAAGAGAGCAGTGTCTCACATTTAGAAAACATTCTTATGCCTGCTTAAGGGGGAAGGAGAGGTGGGGTGATGCATAAAACCAGAGTTTGATATAAGCACAGGTACCGTTCCAAAAACCAACTATGGAATAGACGAGACCTACACCTTCCTCAGTGAAAGGGACTCAAAACCCCATATTTCCCGCAGAGGAATATATCTGACTAGTAAGAATCTTAAAACCTATGTATTGGTATGTCTCCGTAAGGGAATCAAGTGTGTCTAGACTGGGATAAATATGGCAGCGAGAATCAGCTCAAACCCACCATAAAAAGGAATTTCAAAAATAAAACAAAAAAACTGGGAAATTCTTTACAATTCCTTCAGGGTCTCTGATGAAACCTGAAATGACCCTATCTACAATGACAGCTGGATGTGGCATAAGGCTGGACACTTGGGACTGAGAGGATTGGTGAGATTGGGTGAGCAAATGCAGACCCTTTAAAGCAATAATGCATGGCACACATTCCATGGGTCCCAACTCTCCAGGTTGAAGGGAATATTACTACAGATATAACATGTACGGGAATCCTAGAGAACGGACACACTGTGAATACGAAAGGTTTCTAAAACTCAACGAATAGTCCCTCTCCTGGTGCTCCGGTTTGACTTTCCATCTGCTTTATTATCAACCTCCCAACTTGGACAGACAGCCCCTTTAACCTCCTGGTTCGCACAGGTTGCCAATTTGGCAGAGGATGAAAGGGAAGAGGGAGAACCAATGAGAGAGTAGCTGTTAGGCATTTGGACGGGCACATATCACTGTAATTTCCCGGCAGGAAGAAGAATTAACCAAAGTCTCAGCCACCCACCGGGAATCAGTATAGATCCTGAACCAAAATTTTGGACTTGCGGTCAGCTCACCAAAAACGAGTTGAAAAATGGAGCTCAGGGGCACAGCAATTCACAAACTGGCCGAGTAATAAAGGACAACTATCGTCCAAAAATCTGTTGAGGGAAGGCAACGAGGCGGACTTGAAAGCGAGGCAGAATAGCAGGAAACAGATTTCAAGAGGTACGTTGGAATCGCCTTTAAAGCACAGGAAGAGGGGCACAACTTCGACAATGATGCACTTGGCCAAAAAGGGCGTATGCGTTTTCTCCTGAATATATTCAGGAGAAAACGCATACGCCCTTTTTGGCCAAGCAAGCAAGCGGGCAATGCAAATCTGCACTACAAAGAAGTATCACTTCCCACCGGTCAAAAGGGACATCCACAAAATGTGTAAAAACCAGAAAGGCCAGACAGGCCCTGGAGAACAGGGAGCCTTGTTATGCTGATGGGCGGGATGTAAATTGCCAACTGCCTCTCTGGAGGAGTGCATTGTGTTCCCTAAAACAAGTAAACAACAGAGCTACAGAGCCAACGGCACTTCCAGTCTAGGGAATATACCTTGGGAAAACTGAAAATCAAAAAGACACAGCCACCCCAAAATTTAGGGCTGCACTGCTTACAAGGACCTCAACTTGGGTACACCTTAAATATCCCAGGAAATATAAAAATGGTTCAAAAAATTGTGGTACTTACGTACGATGGAATATCCCTCAGCCATGAAATCAATGTCATAAGACCAGTAGCAGCAAAATGGGTGGATTCAGGTACGATGATTCTAAGTGAAATAAATCACACAGAAAAAGAAACTTATCATAAGATATCACTTATGAAGATCCTGTAAACATGGCTACACTTGAACTGAGTTAGGAAAGAGAACAGTGTCTCACATTTAGAAAACACTCTTATGCCTGCTTAAGGGGGAAGGAGAGGTGGGGTGATGCATAAAACCAGAGTTTGATATAAGCACAGGTACTGTTCCAAAAACCAACTATGGAATAGACAAGACCTACACCTTCCTCAGTGAAAGGGACTCAAAACCCCATATTTCCCGCAGAGGAATATATCTGACTAGTAAGAATCTTAAAACCTATGTATTGATATGTCTCCGTAAGGGAATCAAGTGTGTCTAGACTGGGATAAATATGGCAGCGAGAATCAGCTCAAACCCACTATGAAAAGGAATTTCAAAAATAAAACAAAAAAACTGGGAAATTCTTTACAATTCCTTCAGGGTCTCTGATGAAACCTGAAATGACCCTATCTACAATGACAGCTGGATGTGGCATAAGGCTGGACACTTGGGACTGAGAGGATTGGTGAGATTGGGTGAGCAAATGCAGACCCTTTAAAGCAATAATGCATGGCACACATTCCATGGGTCCCAACTCTCCAGGTTGGAGGGAATATTACTACAGATATAACATGTACGGGAATCCTAGAGAACGGACACACTGTGAATACGAAAGGTTTCTAAAACTCAACGAATAGTCCCTCTCCTGGTGCTACGGTTTGACTTTCCATCTGCTTTACTATCAACCTCCCAACTTGGAGAGACAGCCCCTTTAACCTCCTGGTTCGCACAGGTTGCCAATTTGGCAGAGGATGAAAGGGAAGAGGGAGAACCAATGAGAGAGTAGCTGTTAGGCATTTGGACAGGCACATATCACTGTAATTTCCCAGCAGGAAGAAGAATTAACCAAAGTCTCAGCCACCCACCGGGAATCAGTATAGATCCTGAACCAAAATTTTGGACTTGCGGTCAGCTCACCAAAAACGAGTTGAAAAATGGAGCTCAGGGGCACAGCAATTCACAAACTGGCCGAGTAATAAAGGACAACTATCGTCCAAAAATCTGTTGAGGGAAGGCAACGAGGCGGACTTGAAAGCGAGGCAGAATAGCAGGAAACAGATTTCCAGAGGTACGTTGGAATCGCCTTTAAAGCACAGGAAGAGGGGCACAACTTCGACAATGATGCACTTGGCCAAAAAGGGCGTATGCGTTTTCTCCTGAATATATTCAGGAGAAAACGCATACGCCCTTTTTGGCCAAGCAAGCAAGGGGGCAATGCAAATCTGCACTACAAAGAAGTATCACTTCCCACCGGTCAAAAGGGACATCCACAAAATGTGTAAAAACCAGAAAGGCAAGACAGGCCCTGGAGAACAGGGAGCCTTGTTATGCTGATGTGCGGGATGTAAATTGCCAACTGCCTCTCTGGAGGAGTGCATTGTGTTCCCTAAAACAAGTAAAGAACAGAGCTACAGAGCCAAGGGCACTTCCAGTCTAGGGAATATACCTTGGGAAAACTGAAAATCAAAAAGACACAGCCACCCCAAAATTTAGGGCTGCACTGCTTACAAGGACCTCAACTTGGGTACACCTTAAATATCCCAGGAAATATAAAAATGGTTCAAAAAATTGTGGTACTTACGTACGATGGAATATCCCTCAGCCATGAAATCAATGTCATCAGACCAGTAGCAGCAAAATGGGTGGATTCAGGTACGATGATTCTAAGTGAAATAAGTCACACAGAAAAAGAAACTTATCATAAGATATCACTTATGAAGATCCTGTAAACATGGCTACACTTGAACTGAGTTAGGAAAGAGAACAGTGTCTCACATTTAGAAAACACTCTTATGCCTGCTTAAGGGGGAAGGAGAGGTGGGGTGATGCATAAAACCAGAGTTTGATATAAGCACAGGTACCGTTCCAAAAACCAACTATGGAATAGACAAGACCTACACCTTCCTCAGTGAAAGGGACTCAAAACCCCATATTTCCCGCAGAGGAATATATCTGACTAGTAAGAATCTTAAAACCTATGTATTGATATGTCTCCGTAAGGGAATCAAGTGTGTCTAGACTGGGATAAATATGGCAGCGAGAATCAGCTCAAACCCACTATAAAAAGGAATTTCAAAAATAAAACAAAAAAAAACTGGAAAATTCTTTACAATTCCTTCAGGTTCTCTGATGAAACCTGAAATGACCCTATCTACAAAGACAGCTGGATGTGGCATAAGGCTGGACACTTGGGACTGAGAGGATTGGTGAGATTGGGTGAGCAAATGCAGACCCTTTAAAGCAATAATGCATGGCACACATTCCATGGGTCCCAACTCTCCAGGTTGAAGGGAATATTACTACAGATATAACATGTACGGGAATCCTAGAGAACGGACACACTGTGAATACGAAAGGTTTCTAAAACTCAACGAATAGTCCCTCTCCTGGTGCTCCGGTTTGACTTTCCATCTAATTTATTATCAACCTCCCAACTTGGAGAGACAGCCCCTTTAACCTCCTGGTTCGCACAGGTTGCCAATTTTGCAGAGGATGAAAGGGATTAGGGAGAACCAATGAGAGAGTAGCTGTTAGGCCTTTGGACGGGCACATATCACTGTAATTTCCCGGCAGGAAGAAGAATTAACCAAAGTCTCAGCCACCCACCGGGAATCAGTATAGATCCTGAACCAAAATTTTGGACTTGCGGTCAGCTCACCAAAAACGAGTTGAAAAATGGAGCTCAGGGGCACAGCAATTCACAAACTGGCCGAGTAATAAAGGACAACTATCGTCCAAAAATCTGTTGAGGGAAGGCAACGAGGCGGACTTGAAAGCGAGGCAGAATAGCAGGAAACAGATTTCCAGAGGTACGTTGGAATCGCCTTTAAAGCACAGGAAGAGGGGCACAACTTCGACAATGATGCACTTGGCCATAAAGGGCGTATGCGTTTTCTCCTGAATATATTCAGGAGAAAACGCATACGCCCTTTTTGGTCAAGCAAGCAAGCAGGCAATGCAAATCTGCACTACAAAGAAGTATCACTTCCCACCGGTCAAAAGGGACATCCACAAAATGTGTAAAAACCAGAAAGGCAAGACAGGCCCTGGAGAACAGGGAGCCTTGTTATGCTGATGGGCGGGATGTAAATTGCCAACTGCCTCTCTGGAGGAGTGCATTGTGTTCCCTAAAACAAGTAAACAACAGAGCTACAGAGCCAAGGGCACTTCCAGTCAAGGAATATACCTTGGGAAAACTGAAAATCAAAAAGACACAGCCACCCCAAAATTTAGGGCTGCACTGCTTACAAGGACCTCAACTTGGGTACACATTAAATATCCCAGGAAATATAAAAATGGTTCAAAAAATTGTGGTACTTACGTACGATGGAATATCCCTCAGCCATGAAATCAATGTCATAAGACCAGTAGCAGCAAAATGGGTGGATTCAGGTACGATGATTCTAAGTGAAATAAGTCACACAGAAAAAGAAACTTATCATAAGATATCACTTATGAAGATGCTGTAAACATGGCTACACTTGAACTGAGTTAGGAAAGAGAACAGTGTCTCACATTTAGAAAACACTCTTATGCCTGCTTAAGGGGGAAGGAGAGGTGGGGTGATGCATAAAACCAGAGTTTGATATAAGCACAGGTACCGTTCCAAAAACCAACTATGGAATAGACAAGACCTACACCTTCCTCAGTGAAAGGGACTCAAAACCCCATATTTCCCGCAGAGGAATATATCTGACTAGTAAGAATCTTAAAACCTATGTATTGATATGTCTCCGTAAGGGAATCAAGTGTGTCTAGACTGGGATAAATATGGCAGCGAGAATCAGCTCAAACCCACTATAAAAAGGAATTTCAAAAATAAAACAAAAAAACTGGGAAATTCTTTACAATTCCTTCAGGGTCTCTGATGAAACCTGAAATGACCCTATCTACAATGACAGCTGGATGTGGCATAAGGCTGGACACTTGGGACTGAGAGGATTGGTGAGATTGGGTGAGCAAATGCAGACCCTTTAAAGCAATAATGCATGGCACACATTCCATGGGTCCCAACTCTCCAGGTTGAAGGGAATATTACTACAGATATAACATGTACGGGAATCCTAGAGAACGGACACACTGTGAATACGAAAGGTTTCTAAAACTCAACGAATAGTCCCTCTCCTGGTGCTCCGGTTTGACTTTCCATCTGCTTTATTATCAACCTCCCAACTTGGAGAGACAGCCCCTTTAACCTCCTGGTTCGCACAGGTTGCCAATTTGGCAGAGGATGAAAGGGAAGAGGGAGAACCAATGAGAGAGTAGCTGTTAGGCATTTGGACGGGCACATATCACTGTAATTTCCCGGCAGGAAGAAGAATTAACCAAAGTCTCAGCCACCCACCGGGAATCAGTATAGATCCTGAACCAAAATTTTGGACTTGCGGTCAGCTCACCAAAAACGAGTTGAAAAATGGAGCTCAGGGGCACAGCAATTCAAAAACTGGCCCAGTAATAAAGGACAACTATCGTCCAAAAATCTGTTGAGGGAAGGCAACGAGGCGGACTTGAAAGCGAGGCAGAATAGCAGGAAACAGATTTCCAGAGGTACGTTGGAATCGCCTTTAAAGCACAGGAAGAGGGGCACAACTTCGACAATGATGCACTTGGCCCAAAAGGGCGTATGCGTTTTCTCCTGAATATATTCAGGAGAAAACTCATACACCATTTTTGGCCAAGCAAGCAAGCGGGCAATGCAAATCTGCACTACAAAGAAGTATCACTTCCCACCGGTCAAAAGGGACATCCACAAAATGTGTAAAAACCAGAAAGGCAAGACAGGCCCTGGAGAACAGGGAGCCTTGTTATGCTGATGGGCGGGATGTAAATTGCCAACTGCCTCTCTGGAGGAGTGCATTGTGTTCCCTAAAACAAGTAAACAACAGAGCTACAGAGCCAAGGGCACTTCCAGTCTAGGGAATATACCTTGGGAAAACTGAAAATCAAAAAGACAGAGCCACCACAAAATTTAGGGCTGCACTGCTTACAAGGACCTCAACTTGGGTACACCTTAAATATCCCAGGAAATATAAAAATGGTTCAAAATATTGTGGTACTTACGTACGATGGAATATCCCTCAGCCATGAAATCAATGTCATAAGACCAGTAGCAGCAAAATGGGTGGATTCAGGTACGATGATTCTAAGTGAAATAAGTCACACAGAAAAAGAAACTTATCATAAGATATCACTTATGAAGATCCTGTAAACATGGCTACACTTGAACTGAGTTAGGAAAGAGAACAGTGTCTCACATTTAGAAAACACTCTTATGCCTGCTTAAGGCGGAAGGAGAGGTGGGGTGATGCATAAAACCAGAGTTTGATATAAGCACAGGTACCGTTCCAAAAACCAACTATGGAATAGACAAGACCTACACCTTCCTCAGTGAAAGGGACTCAAAACCCCATATTTCCCGCAGAGGAATATATCTGACTAGTAAGAATCTTAAAACCTATGTATTGATATGTCTCCGTAAGGGAATCAAGTGTGTCTAGACTGGGATAAATATGGCAGCGAGAATCAGCTCAAACCCACTATAAAAAGGAATTTCAAAAATAAAACAAAAAAAAACTGGGAAATTCTTTACAATTCCTTCAGGGTCTCTGATGAAACCTGAAATGACCCTATCTACAATGACAGCTGGATGTGGCATGAGGAGGGCCACTTGGGACTGAGAGGATTGGTGAGATTGGGTGAGCAAATGCAGACCCTTTAAAGCACAAATACCTGGCACCCATTCCACGGGTCCCATCTCTCCCGGTTGAAGGGAATATTACTACAGATATAACATGTACGGGAATCCTAGAGAACGGACACACTGTGAATACGAAAGGTTTCTAAAACTCAACGAATAGTCCCTCTCCTGGTGCTCCGGTTTGACTTTCCATCTAATTTATTATCAACCTCCCAACTTGGAGAGACAGCCCCTTTAACCTCCTGGTTCGCACAGGTTGCCAATTTTGCACAGGATGAAAGGGATTAGGGAGAACCAATGAGAGAGTACCTGTTAGGCCTTTGGACGGGCACATATCACTGTAATTTCCCGGCAGGAAGAAGAATTAACCAAAGTCTCAGCCACCCACCGGGAATCAGTATAGATCCTGAACCAAAATTTTGGACTTGCGGTCAGCTCACCAAAAACGAGTTGAAAAATGGAGCTCAGGGGCACAGCAATTCACAAACTGGCCGAGTAATAAAGGACAACTATCGTCCAAAAATCTGTTGAGGGAAGGCAACGAGGCGGACTTGAAAGCGAGGCAGAATAGCAGGAAACAGATTTCCAGAGGTACGTTGGAATCGCCTTTAAAGCACAGGAAGAGGGGCACAACTTCGACAATGATGCACTTGGCCAAAAAGGGCGTATGCGTTTTCTCCTGAATATATTCAGGAGAAAACGCATACGCCCTTTTTGGCCAAGCAAGCAAGCGGGCAATGCAAATCTGCACTACAAAGAAGTATCACTTCCCACCGGTCAAAAGGGACATCCACAAAATGTGTAAAAACCAGAAAGGCAAGACAGGCCCTGGAGAACAGGGAGCCTTGTTATGCTGATGGGCGGGATGTAAATTGCCAACTGCCTCTCTGGAGGAGTGCATTGTGTTCCCTAAAACAAGTAAACAACAGAGCTACAGAGCCAAGGGCACTTCCAGTCTAGGGAATATACCTTGGGAAAACTGAAAATCAAAAAGACACAGCCACCCCAAAATTTAGGGCTGCACTGCTTACAAGGACCTCAACTTGGGTACACCTTAAATATCCCAGGAAATATAAAAATGGTTCAAAAAATTGTGGTACTTACGTACGATGGAATATCCCTCAGCCATGAAATCAATGTCATAAGACAAGTAGCAGCAAAATGGGTGGATTCAGGTACGATGATTCTAAGTGAAATAAGTCACACAGAAAAAGAAACTTATCATAAGATATCACTTATGAAGATCCTGTAAACATGGCTACACTTGAACTGAGTTAGGAAAGAGAACAGTGTCTCACATTTAGAAAACACTCTTATGCCTGCTTAAGGGGGAAGGAGAGGTGGGGTGATGCATAAAACCAGAGTTTGATATAAGCACAGGTACCGTTCCAAAAACCAACTATGGAATAGACAAGACCTACACCTTCCTCAGTGAAAGGGACTCAAAACCCCATATTTCCCGCAGAGGAATATATCTGACTAGTAAGAATCTTAAAACCTATGTATTGATATGTCTCCGTAAGGGAATCAAGTGTGTCTAGACTGGGATAAATATGGCAGCGAGAATCAGCTCAAACCCACTATAAAAAGGAATTTCAAAAATAAAACAAAAAAACTGGGAAATTCTTTACAATTCCTTCAGGGTCTCTGATGAAACCTGAAATGACCCTGTCTACAATGACAGCTGGATGTGGCATAAGGCTGGACACTTGGGACTGAGAGGATTGGTGAGATTGGGTGAGCAAATGCAGACCCTTTAAAGCAATAATGCATGGCACACATTCCATGGGTCCCAACTCTCCAGGTTGAAGGGAATATTACTACAGATATAACATGTACGGGAATCCTAGAGAACGGACACACTGTGAATACGAAAGGTTTCTAAAACTCAACGAATAGTCCCTCTCCTGGTGCTCCGGTTTGACTTTCCATCTAATTTATTATCAACCTCCCAACTTGGAGAGACAGCCCCTTTAACCTCCTGGTTCGCACAGGTTGCCAATTTGGCAGAGGATGAAAGGGAAGAGGGAGAACCAATGAGAGAGTAGCTGTTAGGCATTTGGACGGGCACATATCACTGTAATTTCCCGGCAGGAAGAAGAATTAACCAAAGTCTCAGCCACCCACCGGGAATCAGTATAGATCCTGAACCAAAATTTTGGACTTGCGGTCAGCTCACCAAAAACGAGTTGAAAAATGGAGCTCAGGGGCACAGCAATTCACAAACTGGCCGAGTAATAAAGGACAACTATCGTCCAAAAATCTGTTGAGGGAAGGCAACGAGGCGGACTTGAAAGCGAGGCAGAATAGCAGGAAACAGATTTCCAGAGGTACGTTGGAATCGCCTTTAAAGCACAGGAAGAGGGGCACAACTTCGACAATGATGCACTTGGCCCAAAAGGGCGTATGCGTTTTCTCCTGAATATATTCAGGAGAAAACGCATACACACTTTTTGGCCAAGCAAGCAAGCGGGCAATGCAAATCTGCACTACAAAGAAGTATCACTTCCCACCGGTCAAAAGGGACATCCACAAAATGTGTAAAAACCAGAAAGGCAAGACAGGCCCTGGAGAACAGGGAGCCTTGTTATGCTGATGGGCGGGATGTAAATTGCCAACTGCCTCTCTGGAGGAGTGCATTCTGTTCCCTAAAGCAAGTAAAGAGCAGAGCTACAGCGCCAAGGACACTTCCAGTCTACGGAATATACCTTGGGAAAACTGAAAATCAATAAGACAGAGCCACCCCAAACTTTAGGGCTGCACTGCTTACAAGGACCTCAACTTGGGTACACCTTAAATATCCCAGGAAATATAAAAATGGTTCAAAAAATTGTGGTACTTACGTACGATGGAATATCCCTCAGCCATGAAATCAATGTCATAAGACCAGTAGCAGCAAAATGGGTGGATTCAGGTACGATGATTCTAAGTGAAATAAGTCACACAGAAAAAGAAACTTATCATAAGATATCACTTATGAAGATCCTGTAAACATGGCTACACTTGAACTGAGTTAGGAAAGAGAACAGTGTCTCACATTTAGAAAACACTCTTATGCCTGCTTAAGGGGGAAGGAGAGGTGGGGTGATGCATAAAACCAGAGTTTGATATAAGCACAGGTACCGTTCCAAAAACCAACTATGGAATAGACAAGACCTACACCTTCCTCAGTGAAAGGGACTCAAAACCCCATATTTCCCGCAGAGGAATATATCTGACTAGTAAGAATCTTAAAACCTATGTATTGATATATCTCCGTAAGGGAATCAAGTGTGTCTAGACTGGCATAAACATGGCAGCGAGAATCAGCTCAAACCCACTATAAAAAGGAATTTCAAAAATAAAACAAAACAACTGGGAAATTCTTTACAATTCCTTCAGGGTCTCTGATGAAACCTGGAATGACCCTATCTACGACGACAGCTGGATGTGGCATAAGGCTGGACACTTGGGACTGAGAGGATTGGTGAGATTGGGTGAGCAAATGCAGACCCTTTAAAGCAATAATGCATGGCACACATTCCATGGGTCCCAACTCTCCAGGTTGAAGGGAATATTACTACAGCTATAACATGTACGGGAAACTTAGAGAACGGACACACAGTGAATACGAAAGGTTTCTAAAACTCAACGAATAGTCCCTCTCCTGGTGCTCCGGTTTGACTTTCCATCTGCTTTACTATCAACCTCCCAACTTGGAGAGACAGACCCTTTAACCTCCTGGTTCACACAGGTTGCCAATTTGGCAGAGGATGAAAGGGAAGAGGGAGAACCAATGAGAGAGTAGCTGTTAGGCATTTGGACGGGCACATATCACTCTAATTTCCCAGCAGGAAGAAGAATTAACCAAAGTCTCAGCCACCGACCGGGAATCAGTATAGATCCTGAAACAAAATTTTAGACTTGCGGTCAGCTCACCAAAAACGAGTTGAAAAATGGAGCTCAGGGGCACAGCAATTCACAAACTGGCCGAGAAATAAAGGACAACTATCGTCCCAAAATCTGTTGAGGGAAGGCAATGAGGCGGACTTGAAAGTGAGGCAGAATAGCAGGAAACAGATTTCAAGAGGTACGTTGGAATCGCCTTTAAAGCACAGGAAGAGGGGCACAACTTCGACAATGATGCACTTGGCCAAAAAGGGCGTATGCGTTTTCACCTGAATATATTCAGGAGAAAACGCCTACGCCCTTTTTGGCCAAGCAAGCAAGCGGGCAATGCAAATCTGCACTACAAAGAAGTATCACTTCCCACCGGTCAAAAGGGACATCCACAAAATGTGTACAAACCTGAAAGGAAAGACAGGCCCTGGAGAACAGGGAGCCTTGTTATGCTGATGGGCGGGATGTAAATTGCCAACTGCCTCTCTGGAGGAGGGCATTGTGTTCCCTAAAACAGGTAAACAACAGAGCTACAGAGCCAAGTGCACTTCCAGTCTACGGAATATACCTTGGGAAAACTGAAAATCAATAAGACAGAGCCACCCCAAAATTTAGGGCTGCACTCCTTACAAGGACCTCAACTTGGGTACACCTTAAATATCCCAGGAAATATAAAATTGGTTCAAAAAATTGTGGTACTTACGTACGATGGAATATCCCTCAGCCATGATATCAATGTCATAAGACCAGTAGCAGCAAAATGGGTTGATTCAGGTACGATGATTCTAAGTGAAATAAGTCACACAGAAAAAGAAACTTATCATAAGTTATCACTTATGAAGATCCTGTAAACATGGCTACACTTGAACTGAGTTAGGAAAGAGAACAGTGTCTCACATTTAGAAAACACTCTTATGCCTGCTTAAGGGGGAAGGAGAGGTGGGGTGATGCATAAAACCAGAGTTTGATATAAGCACAGGTACCGTTCCAAAAACCAACTATGGAATAGACAAGACCTACACCTTCCTCAGTGAAAGGGACTCAAAACACCATATTTCCCGAAGAGGAATATATCTGACTAGTAAGAATCTTAAAACCTATGTGTTGATATGTCTCCATAAGGGAATCAAGTGTGTCTAGACTGGCATAAACATGGCAGCGAGAATCAGCTCAAACCCACTATAAAAAGGAATTTCAAAAACAAAACAAAAAAACTGGGAAATTCTTTGCAATTCCTTCAGGTTCTCTGATGAAACCTGGAATGACCCTATCTACAACGACAGCTGGATGTGGCATAAGGCTGGACACTTGGGACTGAGAGGATTGGTGAGATTGGATGAGCAAATGCAGACCCTTTAAAGCAATAATGCATGGCACCCATTCCATGGGTCCCAACTCTCCAGGTTGAAGGGAATATTACTACAGTTATAACATGTACGGGAAACCTAGAGAACGGACACACTGTGAATACAAAAGGTTTCTAAAATTCAAAGAACAGTCCCTCTCCTGGTGCTCCGGTTTGACTTTCCATCTGCTTTACTATCAACCTCCCAACTTGGAGAGACAGCCCCTTTAACCTCCTGGTTCGCACAGGTTGCCAATTTTGCAGAGGATGAAAGGGAAGAGGGAGAACCAATGAGAGAGTAGCTGTTAGGCATTTGGACGGGCACATATCACTGTAATTTCCCGGCAGGAAGAAGAATTAACCAAAGTCTCAGCCACCCACCGGAATCAGTATAGGTCCTGAACCAAAATTTTGGACTTGCGGTCAGCTCACCAAAAACGAGTTGAAAAATGGAGCTCAGGGGCACAGCAATTCACAAACTGGCCGAGTAATAAAGGACAACTATCTTCCAAAAATCTGTTGAGGGAAGGCAACGAGGCGGACTTGAAAGCGAGGCAGAATAGCAGGAAACAGATTTCCAGAGGTACGTTGGAATCGCCTTTAAAGCACAGGAAGAGGGGCACAACTTCGACAATGATGCACTTGGCCAAAAAGGGCGTATGCGTTTTCTCCTGAATATATTCAGGAGAAAACGCATACGCCCTTTTTGGCCAAGCAAGCAAGCGGGCAATGCAAATCTGCACTACAAAGAAGTATCACTTCCCACCGGTCAAAAGGGACATCCACAAAATGTGTAAAAACCAGAAAGGCAAGACAGGCCCTGGAGAACAGGGAGCCTTGTTATGCTGATGGGCGGGATGTAAATTGCCAAATGCCTCTCTGGAGGAGTGCATTGTGTTCCCTAAAACAAGTAAAGAACAGAGCTACAGAGCCAAGGGCACTTCCAGTCTAGGGAATATACCTTGGGAAAACTGAAAATCAATAAGACAGAGCCACCCCAAAATTTAGGGCTGCACTGCTTACAAGGACCTCAACTTGGGTACACCTTAAATATCCCAGGAAATATAAAAATGGTTCAAAAAATTGTGGTACTTACGTACGATGGAATGTCCCTCAGCCATGAAATCAATGTCATAAGACCAGTAGCAGCAAAATGGGTGGATTCAGGTACGATGATTCTAAGTGAAATAAGTCACACAGAAAAAGAAACTTATCATAAGATATCACTTATGAAGATCCTGTAAACATGGCTACACTTGAACTGAGTTAGGAAAGAGAACAGTGTCTCACATTTAGAAAACACTCTTATGCCTGCTTAAGGGGGAAGGAGAGGTGGGGTGATGCATAAAACCAGAGTTTGATATAAGCACAGGTACCGTTCCAAAAACCAACTATGGAATAGACAAGACCTACACCTTCCTCAGTGAAAGGGACTCAAAACCCCATATTTCCCGCAGAGGAATATATCTGACTAGTAAGAATCTTAAAACCTATGTATTGATATGTCTCCGTAAGGGAATCAAGTGTGTCTAGACTGGCATTAACATGGCAGCGAGAATCAGCTCAAACCCACTATAAAAAGGAATTTCAAAAACAAAACAAAAAAACTGGGAAATTCTTTACAATTCCTTCAGGGTCTCTGATGAAACCTGGAATGACCCTATCTACAACGACAGCTGGATGTGGCATAAGGAGGGACACTTGGGACTGAGATGATTGGTGAGATTGGGTGAGCAAATGCAGACCCTTTAAAGCACAAATGCCTGGCACCCATTCCATGGGTCCCAACTCTCCAGGTTGAAGGGAATATTACTACAGCTATAACATGTACGGGAAACCTACAGAACGGACACACTGTGAATATGAAAGGTTTCTAAACCTGAACGAATAGTCCCTCTCCTGGTGCTCCAGTTTGACTTTCCATCTGCTTTACTATCAACCTCCCAACTTGGAGAGACAGCCCCTTTAACCTCCTGGTTCGCACAGGTTGCCAATTTGGCAGAGGATGAAAGGGAAGAGGGAGAACCAATGAGAGAGTAGCTGTTAGGCATTTGGACGGGCACATATCACTGTAATTTCCCGGCAGGAAGAAGAATTAACCAAAGTCTCAGCCACCCACCGGGAATCAGTATAGATCCTGAACCAAAATTTTAGACTTGCGGTCAGCTCACCAAAAACGAGTTGAAAAATGGAGCTCAGGGGCACAGCAATTCACAAACTGGCCGAGTAATAAAAGACAACTATCGTCCAAAAATCTGTTGAGGGAAGGCAATGAGGCGGACTTGAAAGCGAGGCAGAATAGCAGGAAACAGATTTCAAGAGGTACGTTGGAATCGCCTTTAAAGCACAGGAAGAGGGGCACAACTTCGACAATGATGCACTTGGCCAAAAAGGGCGTATGCGTTTTCACCTGAATATATTCAGGAGAAAACGCATACGCCCTTTTTGGCCAAGCAAGCAAGCGGGCAATTCAAATCTGCACTACAAAGAAGTATCACTTCCCACCGGTCAAAAGGGACATCCACAAAATGTGTACAAACCTGAAAGGAAAGACAGGCACTGGAGAACAGGGAGCCTTGTTATGCTGATGGGCGGGATGTAAATTGCCAACTGCCTCTCTGGAGGAGTGCATTCTGTTCCCTAAAGCAAGTAAAGAGCAGAGCTACAGCGCCAAGGACACTTCCAGTCTACGGAATATACCTTGGGAAAACTGAAAATCAATAAGACAGAGCCACCCCAAACTTTAGGGCTGCACTGCTTACAAGGACCTCAACTTGGG